>NW_026734688.1:0-161242 GCF_949786415.1 Peromyscus eremicus | reverse complement strand
GAGAAGGGAGAATACTCATTAAAGTTTCATGTTTACATCCCCATCCATCAGCTTGCTTCCAGTTTGCGCCATGCTCTCAAACTGTTCAAAGAACTCACTCCTTCAGGGAATGGATCATAAGAGAACCTCTACAATATGTCTGTAGAATTTTCCCGAGATGGGAATGGCTGAGGCCAGAGTGAACACTTTCTGTACATGTGAAAGTGTTCATTCCTGCTTTATGCAAGAAACCACAGTTACCCCAGGGAGGCTACGCATGCAGTGGCTTCTAGAATGGTTAAACTTCCAAATCCTAGTTCCTCCCTCACTCAGAGCATTGGCCCAGCATGGACAAATGGTAGCGGATGCTGGCAGCATCTGTCTTAGTCTCAGAGTGCACTGCAGTTGGGCAAATAGTTTTGAATGAGCTGATTTTTTTTTTTTTGTGTGTGTGTTTGAGGGTCATATATCACATACAAGGAAGAGGGCTATGTTAGATCGTTCTTCAAAAATGCAAGTTGCATGATGGCAAATGCTCAGTGTGATTTGCAACTTGGGGTACATTGTTGTGGAATATTATTTTTAGCTGGGTAAAGATGTGTTACATTTGTTTCTGCTGGCTTTGTTAAGGATGTAAAGATGTGTTGCATTTGCATTAATTAAATAAAATTAACCTGGGCTCTGAGAGGTGGGGTTAGCAACTGGTTGACAGGAAGTAGCAGGGAGGAGCTGAGCATGGGTTTTTTTATTTTTAGTTGGGGCAGTGTGGAAGGGAGTGACTTCTGGGGGTGCCAGCAAAGACAGAAAGTTAGCCAGTTGCTCTTCTAATTCTCTGAGCTTGCAGGTTTTCACTCTAGCCTTTGTATCTTGAGTTTGATTGGAATGATAGAGATTTAGTTAGAACTACTGTTAGTGGCAGCAACAGAGCCATTGTCTGGAGGAGCAGAATTCCCCCATGCTCCGGCCCCACTGGGCCAGGGATCTAGTAGTTTATAGCTCAGCCACTGTAAGGAAGGTAAAACAGCAGTACATGTGATTGTAGTTTTCGCCTCCTGTAATCATCATTACAGTGCTGCTTCAGTTATCCTGCTGTGTCAGGGATGCCCACCTGCCTCATCTTTACATTTATTAAGCACTTAGACAGACATTGGTTAAGGATGTCATAGACAGGTGCTGGGTGCTTAAGGTTACGGATATAGTTGTATGTTCTTGCCCTTAAATTTTCTTTAAAGAAAAATAAATGAAAAATTTAATTAATTAATAAAAGATTTTCTTTAAAGAGCTGAATGAATAAATAGGTCATAAGTGTGTGTGTGTGTGTGTGTGTTGTAGGTGTGTGTGATTCTCCATACATGAGTATGGTATGTATATGTGAATGTATGTGTATGTGATCATATGTATGTGTATGTATGATTGTATATGCATGTGCATGTGTATATGTATGTATATGTTTGAGTGTGTGTAAATATGTGTGAGTATATCAATGTGTGCATGTCTGTGAATGTGTATGTATATACATATGTGTGCGTGTGTGTGACATGTGAGTGTATTTATATTACATGTGAGTATATATGTGTATCTGTGAATGTGTGTGTGTCTGCACGTATAAGCCTTTGCCTGCAACTCAAGAAAAGCCTAATTTGCATAATAAGAATACACTTATTGTCATGGGAAAGAACAAAGAGAGTCCTTTGGGTCTTGGTCCCACTTTCATAGGTCTTAGGAGAGCTGGGGAAGGTGTTCTAGGAAAGACAAGGTGAGATTTCCGAGGCTGAATTAGAAATACAAAGGAGCCTGAAGAGATGGCTCAGTGGATAATGTGCTGGCTGCTCAAGCATTAGGACTTGAGATCAGATCTCCAGAATCTAAGAAAAACTCAGGCATTGTGGTGAGCACGCACTTGCAATCCCAGTGATGGGGAGGAGAGGTAGGTGGATCCTGGCCTATCCAGTGAGTTCCAGCCCCGTGAGAGACCATGTCTCTAAAAAATCAAAACGGATGCTTCTTGAGGAACAGCACCAAGGCTGATAGGCATTCAGACACATATGAATGTGCACCCACATAGGCATGTACGCACACTCACATGAACATGCACACACACTCTCATGCACACACAAAAGAAATACAGCAAGACACAGTGACAGAGACAGATGGAGACAGAGATATGGAAAGAGAGCCAAGGGTGAGAAAGTACTGACGTCACTCCTCATTCTGAGGGGTTCTGTAGAAGGAGGGAAGATGGCAGCTGGTGGGCCAGAAAGAAGAGAAACAATCCCAATGTGACCCAGTGGAAGGGCGAAGTGCAGAAATGGTGAGATAAGAGAAAAGCTAAGTAGCTAAATGGCATTAGCTATTAACCCAGTGCCCAGTTCTGGCTGACTGAGGAGGGTTGCACTTCTGCAAACTTCTGCTGCAGGACCTTCATCGTCTGTGCCTGTGGATGACAAGCTCTTGGCATGTTGGGACTAGAGCCTGAACCAAGTCTTTGCTTTTTATTATTTTATTTCTTTAACTTTTGCTCTAAATTTGAGGGGTTTACATGAGAAAAATCTCGTGCTTTTATTTCGCATAAGTGTAATTCATGTTGTTGCTGTTTTTTGTTGTTGCTGTTAAATGCATAACATTTCCCTTATGCATTATTTTAAGAAGCTTAATTTGGCTGCCTGTAGCTCAGTGGAGTATACCTGACCAAATTGCACGAGGTCCTAGGTTCAGTTCCTGGTAGCAGAAAATTTGGATTCGGTAACCACAAGTTAAGAGAGATGACTCAGAGGTTAAGAGTACTTGATGCTCCTTTATAGGACATATGCTTGGTCCCCAGCATCCTCGCCAGGTTGGCCTGCAGGGGCTTGGCTGAATTCACTCAGAGGATGTGAACCTTCCCACCTGGATATCAGACCCTGAGTTTTATTCTTTCCTCTATTCCCTTCTAGGTCCACCTGGACCTTTCAATCATTTGGGCTTCTTCCATCTCTGTCCTCCTTACCCCTCCCTCTTCTGGACTAGGGTACCACTGCCCTCTCTTGTCTTCTCAAAGCCAGTCTAACCTCCTCTTCATCCCCAGTCTCCTCTGGGTCCTGTGGTTTCTCTAATGTCACAGACAATTCTAGGCCCTAGACAAAATTAACAACAGCTGTTTATTCAGACCCTTGAAGTCAGGGGACCCATCTGTTATCCCTTTTGTTTCATCAGAGTTTCAAAGTCATAGAAAGGAGAATCAGTTCATTGTAGAAAGGAGAACGTGGCTGGGAAGCTCTCTAGGAGATGGAAAGTTGTAGAAGTGGCCAGGCTTTCTCCCTGGTCTTCAGTGCATTGCTCCATCCCTGTTGTCCTATAAAGAGGATGAGCACTTTGAAGACGTGTGTGCACTTGAGAGTATGTATTTCTGGAACACATGTGGAGGTCAGAGGCAAATATGGAGGTCAGAGAACATCCTTGGGCATCCTTTCTCAAACACCTTATCTATTGTATTGTTGTTTTGTTTGAGTCAGGGTTGGTCCAGAACTTTGCCGTATACACCTGGATAATTGGTGAGTGAGCTTCTATGGATCTGCCTGTGCTTATCTTCTATCTTACCATCACTGGGATTGCAGGGACCTGCCACTGTGCCTGGTTTCTTATGGGAGTCCTGTCTTTCCAAACTCAGGTCCTCATACATGTGAGGCAAGTGACTAAGGCATCTCCCCCTCTTAATTTGCAGCCATTTAAAAAGAACCGCTGAGTGGTATGGATGGATGGTTCTCAGTGGATAGAAATTTTGCAATTAGAAAGAATCGGTAGGGATTTCCAGGGTCTTTGTCTTCATAAGAAGCTGCTCTGCAGGCAGTTTCTTTCTGCTAACGTCAGTCTTCTGCTTAATATTCCTCAAGGACTCCTGTTCAGCAGAAGACCAATGTCTGAAGTGTGTGGTACAAACCATTCTTAATTCCTGAGTCTTATAAAGAATGATATTTCTCTGCTGTATTTGTGGTTGTCCCAGATTTTACTGTTTATATTTTTTTACTATATTTTTCTTCTGTCCGGTTCTTGTCTTTTTACTATTATACTTGCACACATGTGCAAACACACACACATCCTCCAGATTTAATAAACCACAATTGAGAAATACAATTTACATTTTATGGGGGCTGGGGAGATGGCTTAGTGGTTAAGAACACATATAGCTCTTGCAGAAGATCCAAGTTTGGTTTCCAGCACCCAGATCAGGTGGCTCACACCCATCTATAACTCCAATTCTAGAGTATACAAGACCCTCTCTGGTCTTCACCGGTATCTACACTCATGTACATGCACACATAATTAAAACTAATAAAATATATCATTAAAAATTACATTTATTTTTGAGATAGGGTCTCATATAGCCCAGGCTGACCTCAGCTACGTAGACTCAATGCTACTTAAGGATAATCTTGAACTCCCCATCCTCTTGCCTCAGCCTTCCCAGTGCTGAGATTATAATTATGTATTTCCACATTGGATTTATGTGTGCTTTAGATTGAACCTAAGGCTTTGCACATGCTAGGCAAGCACTCTACCCACTGAGCTATAGCCACAGACTCTGCTATTATTTTTGATATACAACACAATGTTTTGATAAGTGAAGTGGTTGAATAAAACTGGGTAACATATCTATCATTGTACGTATTTATTCACTTGTGGTAAGAACACTTCATGTCTACTCTCAGAAGATTTTAAGTATGCAATACTTCATGTATTCACAATATATTGTACAATTATTACCATATATATTGACAATATATCAATATTTGTTGTAGTCATCACGATATACAGTAGTTGTGTGGAAAGTATCTACTCAGTTTTATTGGAAGTTTATGTATTGTGACTAGCATCTACCTCCTTGTCTCTCCCCAGCCACAGTAACCACTGTTCACCCTAAGTTTCTATGAATTCAACTTTTTAAGATTTCACATTTAAATGAGATCCGCTGATATTTACTTTCTGTACCTGGCTTATTTTACTTAAGGAAATATCTTCCAGGTTCCTCCATGTGGCTAATGACAGGGTTTTCTATTTTTTTTTTTATTATAATACATTGAGTATTTTAATGCGGGTATAAAAATATTTCCTTCATTCACAGATGGACACATAAGCAGGGCTCACATCCTGGCTATCATGGAGAATGCTGCCATGGATCTGGGTGTGAGTCTGTCTCTTTGACCCACTAATTTAATTTTCTCAGATAGATGGAGACCCTGGTTCTTATGTTAGTTCCAACTTTCACTTTTGAAGCAAAATCTATGCTGTTTCTTCATAATGGCTGTACTCATTTACATTCCTATGAATAGTGTGAAAGGTTCTCTTTTTAACACAGCCTCTACTAAACTTAATGCTCTTCTTGATCATGGCCATTCTAATGTATAAGGCTATATTGCATTGTTGTTTTATTTTCCATTTCTCTGATGATTAGTGTGACATTGGGCATCTTTTCATATGCTTGTTTGTCTCAGTTTCTTTTCTGGTTGTTGTGATAAAGTACCCTGACAAAAGCAATTTAAGGGAGACAGTGTTTATTTTGCCTTATGGCTTCAGAGTTCAGTCCACCATGGTAGAGAAGACAAGGCAGCAGGCTGGGAAGACATGGTGTCAGGAGCAGGAGTTGTCATCTGGTCACATGGTAACAGGAGCAGGAGTCATCATCTGGTCACATGGTGTCAGGAGCAGGAGTCATCTGGTCACATTTTAACAACAGCCAGGAGCAGGAGCAGAAAGAGAACAGGAAGTGATTCTGCCTATAAACCTGTAAGCCCCACCCCCAGTGACTCACTTCCTTCAACAAGGCTTCCACAACCTTTCCAAACAGCAGTACCAGCTGGGACTAGCACATGACTCTATGGGGAAAATTTTACGTTCAAATCACAACAGTTGGACACATATGTGTCTTTTTTGAGAAGTGTCTATCTGGGTCTTTCATCATTTATTTTTTCAATCAGGTTGTTTTCTTGCTATTGTGTTGTGTGAGCTCCTTACGTACCTTGAATATCAGCCCCTTATCACACATCTGTCTGCAAATATTCTTCTTATTCCATAGGTCATTCACTCTGTTGCTTTTTTATTTTTATTGTGCAGCAGCTTTTCAGTTTGATGTGGTTCTCTTCTTTTGTTACTTGTACTTTGGGGAAAAATACATTAAAAAATCACTGCTCAGAGCAATGTTAGCAAGCTTTTTAGGGTATGATATTTTTCTAGTTTCAGGACTCATGTTTAAATATTTTATTTTATTTTGAGCTGAGTTACATCTGGTGTTGGGTAAAGACCCCTGAAGAAATCCAGTTTCCCCAGCAGAATTCACTGCAGAGGCTGTTCTCAGCATCTTTTTACAGAGACCAATTGTCCATCGTCAACACATGAATTTACCTCTGGGCTCTGTATTTTCTTCTATTAGTCCATATGAACATTTGAATGCCAGTGATGTCTTAACTTGTGGAGAAGAATGAGACAAGAGAATTTCTTATTATACAGTCCAAACTAGCCTCAAGGTCACTATGCCATCCACATTGGCCTCAAACTCACCATCCTCCTGCCTTAGCCTCCAAGGACAGGGTTTAAAGATGTGCATCAGCATGAATGATTATTGTCTTGATTACTATGACTTTGTAGTAGATTTTTAAAAAGTCTTTAATTTTAATTTTTAAATTTTATGTAGTTTGATTAATTCCTTAAGGATTGAATACAGTGTATTTGAGCTGCACCAGAGCTGCTCTTTACATCTCACAGGCATGGAGAGAACCCTTTCCTTAGACTTTCTTCTTCACATGTAGCAATATATTTGACAACTGTAGATGCCAATTTTGCTGAAAAAGTTTTCATACAATTTTTGAGTTTAATAATAAAATTCAACTAATTCATGCATTATTCAGGCTTCTTGCAGTGATTTGCTTTAAGTATCAGTTGACCCTTTATCAGTCCTAACTCTGACTGGAATTTCAAGTCTTTGTGTCAGCACAGTGTAATTATATTTCACCCCATCCCTTCCCCTTTTTATATATGTATCTTAACCCCCAAATAAAGATAATTAAGTCTCCCTCCCCTAAAGAAGAACTGGGGAGTGAATAGGATAAATATTTTTTAATTAAAAAATTACATTTCTTTATGTTTATAAAGGAGGACACACATATACCACAGAATACATATAGAGGTCAGAGGATGTCTTGCAGGATTCTCAGGGACAGAACTCAGGTCATTGAACTTGGCAGCAAGTGCCTTTACCTGCTGAGATTTTTTTGCTGGCTCTGTAGACCTGTAGTAGATCTGGAGGTCAGTGTTGTGGTGACTTCAGCTTTGTTCATTTGCTCAGTATTTCTTCCTTGATTCAGATTATTTTTTTAGCAGTCTCCATTTAGCTAACTGGTTTTTCTCCTAGGCATTAGTTTATGTGCCTTTTCCTATGGGAAGCATTGCTGACTAACTCCGTGCTGCTGGCCTTTCCAGTGTTACTGTCCGTTGTTATCTACCTCGTTACTATAATTAGCTGTTCATGGAGGCTCTCTTTCTCTCTCTCCTGTTCATTTCTTAAGAGTGGAGATTTAGAAACTCATGCCATTGTCTTTGCAGTCACCATGATGAGCACTTAGCAGGGGCTCAATAAATACAAGCAGATTGATTAAACCATTAATTTCCTCTTGCTTGGAGTTCTCCTTTCATTCTAATCTTACTGTGACCCCAGGGTGTCACAGAAAGCTTGCACAAAAAGAATGAGGGTGGGTTCAGGACTGAGCTGACCTCATCTGACTCAAACATCACCTGCAGCCCCAATACTGTTGATTCCCCCCCCCCATTGGTCATTGTTGACTTTTTTTTTATAGCACAGTCATCACATCTGTACTGGTGTCCTCACACACTAGTCCTTCAATATCTATTTGTTGACTTTTGTTTCCTAGCAACCGATGAAAAATGCTTTGATTTGCAAAGGCAGATGGACCATTCCAAACCTCTTATTGGGGAGGAAGACAGGGAGGCAGTGTGTGAACGGTTTCTTACAGACATATCTTCTGACTCTTTTGTGTTGTATGTTCTTTTGTGTATGGACACATATGTGTGCATGCACATGGAGGCTAGAGGTCAACCTCAGATGTCATTCCTTGGAGATATATATATATATATATATATATATATATATATATATATATATATATATATATATATATAAATATATATATATATATATTTTAACTTATTTGTTTGAGACATGGTCCCTCACTGTCCTGTAACTTTACCAAGTAGGGTAGACTGTCTGGTCAGTGAGCCCCGGGAACCTATCTGCCTCTGCCTCAGTACTGAGATCATAAGCACACAGCACCACATCTTTTTATGTGGTCTCTGGGGATCAAACTCAGACCCTCATGCTTGCATGGGCACCGTTTTACCAACTTAGCTCAGTCTCTTCATTTGTCTGTATCCTGTTTTCTGCTGCATATCCCTATTCCACAATCCCCCAGCTAGTAAAATCCTTAGGCATGGAAATAGCTCAGCATTCATTATTGATCATACTGCTCACAAAAGTCACAACATGAAGTCAAACATGCTTGTAGACCGAGAATGTTTAAAAAATCTCCTGGAGAGTGAAGTAGTGGATACTTAGAATCATTCAGTTATTCCAGAGCAAGTGACAATTCCATTATCTTTTCAACAGTCTCTTCTTAGGTCCTTTGGGAACCATTCCCTGGATGCAGTATCATGGTGGAATTGAGCACATGCAACAAAAGAAACAGAAGGAAGAAGACTAATTTTGTCTTCCTGCGTCTTTCTCCTGCCTCTGTCTTGTCAGCCTCTATGCCATACATATTTATTTGAATTTTGTATTTACCTTTGTCTTTAGTATGTTGAGGAACACTTATATATGAGGGCAGCAAGATGGTTTGGCAGATAAAAGTGCTTGTTACCAATCTTGATGACCTGAGTTTGATTGTCAAGACCCACATGGTGGCAAAAGAGAACCAACTCCTAAAAGTTGTCCTCTGGCCACCTGAGTGTCCACACGTATACAAACACAAGAACACACACATACACATATAAATAAATTAACATAAGTAAAGATGTATAAATGATATGAGTACAATGGGAAATATTAACTGGATTCAATATCATTTTAAAAGATACCCAAGGTTGACTTTAGGATTGTAAGAATGCTTTAACTTTAGGGGAAGCTAGCAGTATCTCATGGTGTTAATGGGCTAGAGAAGGGAAGTACAGATATATAATGGGATTTGAAATAAAAGAGCATTTGATCAGCTCTTTGTGGTAAAAGAGAGAAAACAGACTAGAAAGCCATTTCTTTAAGGTAGTAATTTCTGCACATTAATATTTTATGTGACAAAGAAATTTACTAGGTTTTAAGATCAGCTAGAGAAAAGCTAAGAATGTTATCACTATGGGTAACAACTGTATGAATATTCCCGGATAAATAAGTAAAAGATGAAAAGATAAAAAGTAAAAGATCAAAAGAGAAAAGGCTGATTTAGTGGTTTAAAAATAACAGTGGGGCTGACAAGATGGCTTGGTGAGTGAGGGTATTTGCTGCCAAGCCTAATGATCTGAGATTAATCCTTAATATCCACACGGTGGAAGCAGAGAACTCACTTGTAAAGTTGTCCTCTGGCCTTTATGTATATATATATAAGCACAAATCATAAAAGATCTTATTAATAAAAACAAACCTGGAGCCACATATTGGGGTGAACACTAGATGATCAGAGAGACAGAACAGGCCACAGCTAACCTCACCTTGTCAATTCCTCAGCTGATTTCGTTTCCTCAAACTGGAAGTCTCTGTGTCCTCAACCGAATGGATCTTAGCTAAACTGCTGCTAAAAGCTTAACCAACCCTAGTTCCTGGTTTTCACGCCTTATATACCTTTCTGTTTCTTGCCATCACTTCCTGGGATTAAAGGCATATGCTACCATGCCTGGCTGTTTCCGGTGTGGCTTTGAACTCACAGAGATCCAGACGGATCTCTGCCTTTGGAGTGCTAAGATTAAAGGTGTGTGTGCCACCATTTTCTGGCCTCTATATCTAGTGGCTGTTCTGTTCTCTGACCCCAGATAAGTTTATTAGGATGTACAATATTTTGGGGAACACAATATCACCATAATGTATGTACACATAAACACATAGTATGTACATACAAACACATGAACACACACATATCCACAAACATACACTTATTTACATTGATTAACTCAAGAGCTTCTACAGAGAGAATAGAGAGGGTGGTTCTGAATGGTGGCCAGATCCAAGGGCTATTAAAAATAGTGTGAGGTCTGGAAAGATGTTCAGTGGTTAAGAGTGCATACAGCTCATGAAGAAGACCCTAGTTCAGTATCTAGAACTCATACTGGTTGTCTTCCAACCATTTGTAGCTCCAGATCCAGGAAATCTAATACCCTCTTCGGTCTTCCACAGGTACCACAGGCCCCACACATGTACAAATAATTAAAATAATTAAAAATCAAAAAACAAATCTGAAAAATATCAGTGTCTCCTCTTCACCCCAGCAAACCTGACCCTCACAAAACAGTATTAACCAAATAACATTCTTAAGGGAGAATGCAAACAGCACATCTACGCATCCATATTTCTCTTTGCAGAGAGGAGTCAGAGGATGATAGCAAGGCCTGAATAAATGGAGATTTATATTGGATTTGGGATGGAATGACCTAACATAAAGATATCATTTCCCAGAATTTGTGTATAAATTCAATGCAATTGCAATAAAAATTCCATAAGCAATTTCTTTTTTTAAAAAACTATTCTTTGACAATGTCTTATACATATAGGGTGAATTTTAGTTACTTCTAATTCTTTTACCCTCTCTCATCTCCTCTTCCGAAGAACTTTTTCCTTTTTCACAAGAAGTTCTCCTTCATTTTTTTCTTTTCCTTTCTAGACTTGTGTGACTCACTGAGGTTAATTATGGTTGTTTGCCTAAGCATGGCTTCCAATGACTTTATTTATTGGAGCATGGGCTATTTCAGTGGCTACTCAACCAATGAAACTCATAACCCCTCCTACAGCAGCAATTAATAGCTAATAGTCCCTCTGGGAGGGATGAGAGCTCATGAGCCCCTCCTCCTTCCATGAAGAAATGCTAATGGGCCGGATCTTGTGCATGCGGTGTGCAGGCAACCATGGTTGCGGTGAGTTTATGAGTGTAATGGCCATCTCATGTATGGGATTCTCTCTCTCTTTTTTTTCCAGCACATCTTCTGGTCCTCTGGCTCTTACATCCTTTCTGCCTCTTTCCTCCTCTGTGTTCCCAGGAGAGATTTTTGAGTGGCCCAATACAAGTCTAATGCTTCATGGAAGAGTAAGTTCCCAAGTAGTTAGGTTGATTTTCACAGAGAAAAGCAAAGCCTGGGCATGCTGTTAAGTTATTAGGATAAAAAATATAGTGGTATTAGTGCAGAAAAAGACAGTTACATCACTGAGACTAATGGAAACTCTAACAACAGGCTTGTACATACACAGAAACTTCATTATGAGAAAGTGTGATATCACAGATCAGGAAGTGCAGGTGAGTGGGTCAAATGTGCTTACACAATGTGTATATGTTATTTGGATCAATACTCAGATTATAAATGAAGATGAACTACACAGAAGCTAAATAAAGCCTATATGTGACAAGCAGAACGTAGTGGAGATGGAGGTAATTTCAATGACCCTGGAAACATCTTTAGAACAGATATACTAAAGCAAAAAGCTTATGACCATATCAATAATAAGAATTTCTATTTGACAAAAGGCAACACAGATACTGTTAACAGACAGATAACATGCTGGAAAGAGACACCTGCATTTTCTAAAAACATAATAGAATTACACTTAGAAAATACAAGGAATGCCAGAGAATTAACAAGAAGATGCGAAAGCACCAGCACAAGGAGGTACAGGCTGGGAGTCATGAATCACTGCTGGGAGAAATCTGGAATGGTAACACGTACACAGGCAGATGCTCAACCACATTAGTAATCAAAGAAATGCAAATCAAAATAAAAACACAATTATATTTTATGTTCATCAGATTGCTAAAATCAAGAAGGAACATCATTCCAAATTCACCATGGAAGAGTGGGGAAGTGGAAGACCCACACACAGCTGATGGCACAGTGAAATGATGATGCAGTAGTTGTGGGGTGCAACGTGACCACACAAAATAGAAGATAGAAGACTGGGGAGATGGCTCACTTGAGTTACAGGTTCAGTGACAGATCCTCGGTC
The DNA here is from genome assembly GCF_949786415.1 of Peromyscus eremicus. NCBI lineage: Eukaryota > Metazoa > Chordata > Mammalia > Rodentia > Cricetidae > Peromyscus > Peromyscus eremicus. The sequence goes on along the minus strand of NW_026734688.1, from coordinate 149,028 downwards.
AAAAATGAAGGAGGACTGGGAGGTGGCTCAGTGGACAAAACATTGACCGCACAAGCAAGAGGACTAGAGTGGGTCCCCAGAATCTAAGCCTGGGATAAGGGAGCACACCTGTAATCCCAACCTCAGAAGGTGAGACAGGGAGTCCTGAGGCAAACTGTCTAGGGACACTACCATGATTGGTGAAGTTCTGGGTTTGACTGAGATACCCTACTTCAAAATAAGGTGGAAGAGCAAACAAGGAAAAATCCTGACATCAACCTGGGGCTTCCATATGCATGTACACATAAGTGCACCCACACACACGTGAACATGAAGACAAGCACACTCACATGATAGACATACATATGAATAGAAGAAAAAGAGAAAAGTAAAGGTGGAAAAATGATTGAAGAAGGCACCCAACATCCACCTCTGGTTTCCACATGCACATGCTCACACAAGAACATGCATGAGCACATGCATACATGCATACATACAGGAGTAGAAGACAGTCTACAATTTAGCAGCTCCATTTATAGACATTCACACAGGGCACTGGAAGGCTGTGTTTGAAGGAGCTCATTGCAACATTCCTGGTGCAGCTATGGAGTTGGTGGCCTACAGGTGCTCACTGTTAAGGGACTAGACTTGTAAAGCATGATGAATACTAATTACAGATTATTTTACAAGAGAGTTTTGTGAGCCATATGCACAGATATCAATACTAATACATCTAAAGTAGTATTGATGAGGGAAATGAATAAACTAAGTCAGATCTATAGTATGTAAAATAGCATCATGCATTTCTCCATACAAGTCCAATGACATATATATATATATATTTTTAAAATTTTTATTTTGCAATACAATTAAGTTCTACATACAGGCACAGATTCCCTTGTTCTCCCCCCTCCCCCCCCCCCCTCACCTTCCCCCCAGCCCGCCCCCCATTCCAATCTCCTCCAGGGCAAAGCCTTCCCCACAGACTGAGATCAACCTGGTGGACTCAGTCCAGGTAGGTCCAGTCCCCTCCTCCCAGGCTGAGCCAAGCGACCCTGCATAGGCCCCAGGTTTCAAACAGCCGACTCATGCAATGAGCACAGGACCCAGTGCCACTGCCTGGATGCCTCCCAAACAGATCAGGCCAATCAACTGTCTCACCCACTCAGAGGGCCTGATCCAGTTGGTGACCCCTCAGCCATTGGTTCATATTTCATGTGTTTCCGTTTGTTTGGCTATTTGTCTCTGTGCTTTATCCGACCTTGGTCTCAACAATTCTCTCTCATATAAACCCTCCTCATTCTCGCTAATTGGACTCCCAGAGATCCACCTGGGGCCTAGTCATGGATCTCTGCATCCAGATCCCTCAGTAGTTGGATGAGGTTTCTAGCACGACAATTAGGGTGTTTGGCCATCCCATCACCAGAGTAGGTCAGTTTGGACTGTCTCTCGACCATTGCCAGCAGTCTGTTGTGGGGGTATCTTTGTGGATTTCTGTGGGCCTCTCTAGCACTTTGTTTCTTCCTATTCTCATGTGGTCTTCATTTACCATGGTCTCCTATTCCTTGTTCTCCCTCTCTGTTGTTGATCCAGCTGGGATCTCCCACTCACCCAAGCTCTCTTTCCCTCGACCCTCGCCCTTCACTACCCCCACTCATGTCCAGGCTGTTCATGTAGATCTCATTCCATTTCTCTGTCATTGGGCGATCCCTGTGTCTTTCTTGGGGTCCTGTTTTTCAGGTAGCCTGCCTGATGATGTGAGTAGCAGTCCAGTCATCCTTGTTCCACATCTAGTATCCTGTTATGAGTGAGTACATACCATGTTTGTCTTTCTGAGTCTGGGATACTTCACTCAGGATGATTTTTTCTAGGTCCATCCATTTGTCTGCAAACCTCATGATGTCATTGTTTTTCTCTGCTGAGTAGTATTCCATTGTGTATATGTACCACATTTTGTTTATCCATTCTTCAGTTGAAGGGCATCTAGGTTGTTTCCATGTTCTGGCTATTACAAACAATGCTGATATGAACATAGCTGAACAAGTGCTCTTGTGGTGTGGTTGAGCATTCCTTGGGTATATGCCCAAGAGTGGTATAGCTGGATCTTGGGGGAGATGGATTCCCAATTTTCTAAGAAAGCGCCATATTGATTTCCAAAGTGGTTGTACAAGCTTGCATTCCCACCAGCAGTGGAGGAGAGTTCCCCTAGCTCCACATCCTCTCCAGCATAAGGTGTCTTCAGTGTTTTTGATCTTAGCCATTCTGACAGGTGTAAGGTAGTATCTCAGAGTTGTTTTGATTTGCATTTCCCTGATGATTAGGGATGTTGAGCAATTCCTTAAATGTCTTTCAGCCATTTGAGTTTCCTCTGTTGAGAATTCTCTGTTTAGTTCTATAGCCCATTTCTTAATTGGACTGTTGGGCATTTTGATATCTAATTTATTGAGTTCCTTATATATTCTGGATATCAGTCCTCTGTCAGATGTGGGATTGGTGAAGACCTTTTCCCACTCTGTAGGCTGTCGCTTTGCTTTGTTGACCGTATCCTTTGCCCTACAAAAGCTTCTCAGTTTCAAGAGGTCCCATTGATTGATTGTTTCTCTCAGTGTCTGTGCTACTGGTGTTCTATTTAGAAAGTGGTCTCCTATGCCAATGCGTTCAAGACTACTTCCTACTTTCTCTTCTAGCAGGTTCAGAGTAGCTGGATTTATGTTGAGGTCCTTGATCCACTTGGACTTAAGTTTTGTGCACGGTGATAGATGTGGATCTATTTGCAGCCTTCTACATGTTGATATCCAGTTTTGCCAGCACCATTTGTTGAAGATGCTTTCTTTTTTCCATTGTGCACTTTTGGCTTCTTTGTCAAAAATTATTTGTTCATAGGTGTGCGGATTAATGTCAGGGTCTTCAATTCGATTCCATTGGTCCACATGTCGGTTTTTATGCCAGTACCAAGCTGTTTTTATTACTGTAGCTCTATAGTACAGCTTGAAGTCAGGGATCATGATGCCTCCAGAGGTTGTTTTATTGTACAGGATTCTTTTGGCTATCCTGGGTTTTTTGTTTTTCCATATGAAGTTGAGTATTATTCTTTCCAGGTCTGTGAAGAATTGTGTTGGCATTTTGATGGGGATTGCATTGAATCTGTAGATTGCTTTTGGTAAGATTGCCATTTTTACTATGTTAGTTCTGCCTATCCATGAGCATGGGAGATCTTTCCATTTTCTGACATCTTCTTCAATTTCTTTTTTCAGGGACTTAAAGTTCTTGTCATATAGGTCCTTCACTTGCTTGGTTAGTGTTACCCCAAGGTATTTTATGTCATTTGTGGCTATAGTAAAGGGTGATGTATCTCTGATTTCCTTCTCTGCTTTTTTGTCCATTGTATATAGGAGGGCTACTGATTTTTTTGAGTTGATCTTGTATCCTGCTATGTTGCTGAAGGTGTTTATAAGTTGTATCAGTTCCTTGGTGGAATCTTTGGGGTTGCTCAAGTATACTATCATGTCATCTGCAAATAGGGAAAGCTTGACTTCTTCCTTTCCAATTTGTATCCCCTTAATCTCCTTATGTTGTCTTATTGCTCTGGCTAGAACTTCAAGTACTATATTGAATAAGTATGGGGAGAGCGGACAGCCTTGCCTCCTTCCTGATTTTAGTGGAATTGCTTTGAGTTTCTCTCCATTTAATTTGATGTTGGCTGTTGGCTTGCTGTAAATTGCCTTTATTATGTTTAGGTATGTTCCCTGTATTCCTGATCGCTCCAAGACCTTTATCATGAAGGGGTGTTGGATTTTGTCAAATGCCTTTTCAGCATCTAGTGAGATGATCATGTGGTTTTTTTCTTTGAGTTTGTTTATATGGTGTATCACATTGACAGACTTTCGTATGTTGAACCATCCTTGCATCCCTGGAATGAATCCTACTTGATCATGGTGGATAATTGTTTTGATGTGTTCTTGGAGTCTGTTTGCCAGTATTTTATTGAGTATTTTTGCATCAGTGTTCATGAGGGAGATCGGTCTGTAGTTCTCTTTCTTTGTTGTATCCTTGTTTGGTTTGGGAATCAGGGTAATTGTAACCTCATAGAAGGAGTTTGGTAATGTTCCTTCTGTTTCTATTGTATGGAACAATTTAGAGAGTATTGGTATTAACTCTTCTTTGAAGATCTGGTAGAATTCTGCACTGAAACCATCTGGTCCTGGGCTTTCTTTGGTTGGGAGACTTTTAATGACTGTTTCTATTTCGTTAGGGGTTATTGGACTATTTAAATAGTTTATCTGGTCTTGATTTAATTTAGGTATGTGGTAACTATCCAGAAAATTATCCATTTCTTTTAGGTTTTCCAGTTTTGTGGAATAGAGGTTTTTGAAGTATGACCTGATGATTCTCTGGATTTCCTCAATGTCTGTTGTTATGTCCCCCTTTTCATTTCTGATTTTGTTGATTTGGATGCTCTCTCTCTCTGTCTTTTGGTTAGTTTGGATAAGGGCTTGTCTATCTTGTTGATTTTCTCAAAGAACCAACTCTTTGTTTCATTAATTTTTTGTATTGTTCTCTTTGTTTCTATTTTATTGATTTCAGCTCTCACTTTGATAATTTCCTGGCATCTATTTTTCCTGGGAGACTTTGCTTCTTCCTGTTCTAGAACTTTCAGGTGTGCTGTTAAGTCACTAATGTGAGATTTCTCCAGTTTATTTATGTGGGCGTTTAGTGCTATGAATTTCCCTCTTAGTACTGCTTTCATAGTGTCCCATAGGTTTGGATATGTGGTGTCTTCATTTTCGTTGATCTCTAGGAAGTCTTTAATTTCTTTCTTTATTTCTTCCTTAACCCATTGGTGATTCATGTGGGTATTGTTCAGTTTCCATGAGATTGTAGGTTTTCTGTAGTTTTTGTTGTTGTTGAAATCCAACTTTAGACCATGGTGGTCTGATAGAACACAGGAGGTTATTCCAATTGTTTTGTATCTGTTTAGATTTGTTTTGTGACCAAGTATGTGGTCGATTTTAGAGAAGGTTCCATGGGGTGCTGAGAAGAAGGTATATTCTTTTTTGTTAGGATGGAATGTTCTATAGATGTCGATTAAGTCCATTTGAGTCATGACATCAGTTAAGTCCTTTATTTCTCTGTTAAGTTTCGATTTGGGGGATCTGTCCAGTGGTGAAAGTGGGGTGTTGAGGTCTCCCACTATTAATGTGTGGGGTTTTATATGTGATTTAAGCTTTAATAATGTTTCTTTTACATATGTGGGTGCCCTTGTGTTTGGGGCATAAATGTTCAGAATTGAGACTTCATCTTGGTGGATCTTTCCTGTGATGAGTATGTAATGCCCTTCTTGATCTCTTTTGATTGATTTTAGTTTGAAGTCTATTTTGCTGGATATCAGGATGGCTATACACGCTTGTTTCTTAAGACCGTTTGATTGGAAAGTCTTTTCCCAGCCTTTTATTTTTAGGTAGTGTCTATCTTTGAATTTGAGATGTGTTTCTTGTATGCAGCAGAAAGATGGGTCCTGCTTTCGTATCCATTCTGTAAGCCTATGTCTTTTTATAGGTGAATTAAGTTCATTGATATTGAGGGATATTAATGTCCAGTGATTGTTCATTCCTGTTATTTTTTGGTGGTGATGTGTGTGTACTTTTCTTCGTTGGGGTTTACTGCTGTGGCTTTATCTATTGCCTGCGTTTTTGAGGGTGTATCTGACTTCCTTAGGTTGGAATTTTCCTTCTAGTGCTTTCTGTAGGGCTGGGTTTGTGGATAAATATTGTTTAAATCTGGCTTTGTCATGGAATGTCTTGTTCACTCCATCTATGATGATTGAAAGTTTTGCTGGGTATATTAGTCTAGGCTGACATCCATGGTCTCTTAGTGTCTGCATTACATCTGTTCAGGACCTTCTGGCTTTCAAAGTCTCCATTGAGAAATCGGGTGTTATTCTGATAGGTTTGCCTTTATATGTCACTTGGCCTTTTTCCTTTGCTGCTCTTAATATTCTTTCTTTATTCTGTACGTTTAATTGTTTAATTATTATGTGGCGAGGGGACTCTTTTTGGGGGTCTAGTCTGTTTGGTGTTCTATAGGCTTCCTGTATCTTCATAGGCATTTCCTTCTTTAAGTTGGGAAAGTTTTCTTCTATGATCTTGTTGAATATATTTTCTGTGCCCTTGAGTTGGTATTCTTCTCCTTCTTCTACCCCTATTATTCGTAGGTTTGGTCTTTTCATGGTGTCCCAAATTTCTTGGACATTTTGGTTCATGACTTTGTTGACTTTAGTGTTTTCTTTGACTGATGAATCTATTTCTTCTATTGTATCTTCAACGCTAGAGATTCTCTCTTCCATCTCTTGCATTCTGTTGATTATACTTGCATCTGAAGTTCCCAATCGTTTTCTCAGATTTTCTATTTCCAGCATTCCCTCTGTTTGTGTCTTCTTCATTTTTTCTATTTCCCTTTTCAGGTCTTGGACTGTTTCCTTCATTTGTTTCATTGATTTTTCTTGATTTTCTTTCAGTATTTTATTGTTCTCTTCCAGGACTTTTTTGATTTCTTCTAATTTGTTTGCCCTTTCCTCTAGTTGTTTACAGCGTTCTTCACATTTTTTTGTCTTTTCCTCTACACGAGCCTCTAGCTTCTTCATGATGACATTCATAAGGCTATTTTCTTCTGCTTCTTCCAATTTCTGATGTTCAGGTCTAGGTGTTGGAGAAGGGCTAGGGCCTGGTGATGGTGTATTGCTATTCATTTTGTTGTATGTGTTTCTGCCTTGACGTCTGCCCATCTCCTTGTGGTTCGTTCTTGGCCTTATCCGCACACTTGGTTCAGACAGAGCTGACAGATTCAGGAAGTCTCTCTCTCTTGTCCAGATGGGAGCTCTCTGTGCTTCAGAAGGGAAGTCCGGGGCAAGATCCCAATGACATATATTTTAAATGACTCATAGGCATCATTGGGTTGAAACACGTAGAGAAGGTGAAAGTGGGGATCAGAAACAAAAGAAATGGGCTGGGGAGATGGCTACATGGTTAAAATTCTTGCTGTGCAAGCATCAGGACCAGAGTTCTAGATCCCCAGAAACCATTCAGAGTTAAGCAGATATAGCAGATGATCTATAACTCCAGCCTTGGGAGGTGGGGACGGGGCATCTCCAGAGCACACTGCTAGCAAGAATAGCCCTATGTGTGAGATCCAGGTCTGGTTGAGAGACACTATCTCAGTGAATAAGGTTGAAGAGCAAAGGAGGATGATTCCTGATGTCAACCTCTGGCCTCTCTATGCACACACACACACACACACACACACACACGCCCCTCCCTCCACATGCCTATCACACACAGTCATATGGAAAGAAATATAAATAAAGGAAGAACTCTCGAGAAATATAAAATGACAAAAGTAAAGTATAAATGGTTCTACAAGACCTGACAAAATTCCAAGCAGAATCAACACAGGATTCAACACCAGCGTGAGATGTGATGCTTCCTTAGAGATGTCACTCCAGACACAGCAAGGACTCTCCTTCAGAGAAGTGGCTTTCCTGGTCTCTAGAAGAAATGCAAAGGTGGCAAACAGAGAGTTTAGGTGCACTTTGATAATTGCCCTTGTTGCATATTCTCATATTACAACTAGATTCTTAGCTATTTTAGCTCCTCATGACAATATTATACTTCTAAGGACTATTTATTTCTCTACATGTTTTTGAAACATTTTATTTATTAACATTTCTTTATATTCATACGTGTGTGTGTGTGTGTGTGTGTGTGTGTGTGTATGTGTGTGTGTGTGGGCTTCTTGTGCTGTGGCGTTCACGTAGAAGTCAGAGGACAGCTGGAAGCTAGTTTTCTCATTCTACCACATGGCCCTGGGGATGGCACTCAGGTCATCCATTGTGGCTGTGAACACCTTTAACTGCTGAGCCATCTGTTCTGGTTTCTTTTCTGTTGATGCAATAAAACACTCCGACCGAAAGCAGCTTGGGGGAGGAGAGGATTTATTTAGCTTACACTTTGAGGTCACTTTACAGTTCATCACTGAGGGAAATCAAGGCAGGAACTCAAGCACGAAATTGAAGGCAGGCCTGATTGCTATTCCACACAGCACCTTTCCCTACGAGGGCACTCACTCATAGCCAAGGAAGTACAGCAGAAAACAGGGGCATACTGCATGCCGGCTCACTCACGGTGTCATGCTCAGCTAGCTTCTGTATGCAGCACAGGGCCACCTGCCAGGCAACGCTGTCCCCCCCCCCCCCCCCAGTAGACTGGGCCCTCCTACGTCCATTAACAATCAAGACAACTTCCCACGGGGCAAATGGATATGGACAACCCCTCAACTGAGACTCTCTTCTCAGGGGACTCATGGCTGTGCCAAGTTGACAGTAATGCCAACTAGGACACCATCTTGCTGGCCTTGTTTATTTTGATTATTCAAACATTTCTTTATGTATTTTCTGTTGTGTTATTCAAAATTACATGGTTAATGAATTCGAAGTTGATGATAATTTATTCACTTTTTGCCAGACCATAATATTCTAATTGAGAAATTACTTTTCCTAAAGTGCTAATGTAGTCATTAAACTTGGTAAAAAATGCTAAAATGGAGAAATATTCTATATTCCATATATTGGTTTTGAAATGTGTATAAGCATTTTAGCTCAGACTCAGTTAAAGATAGTGTCTTCTTTCCACTCAGATTTTCCATGAAAACCATTTTAATAAGACAAATCCATCAATGACATTATCACAATTTTTTAATGTTGCAAAAATTCCATTCCTTTCAACTAAAAAGGAAAGCTGCGCCAGTAGTTCCTTGCCACACATGGAGCTATGCCCAACTTCAATTGCATGTTTTCAAGATGAAATCTTGTTTACTATTTAGCATTCATCAGTCATCTGTTGAGTCCTGTTATTTTATCGGTAGGGAGTAAATTTCAATGTCTCCTATCACAGCCTTTTCAAGATAACTTCAAATCAGAAGAACCTTTTAAAAACTGAAGATTTGTGGATGTTTTATTTGTTGAATTATTTAACTAAAGATCTCCACTTGGTTCTTAATAAAACACAATGAAGATGTAGAAAATTTCTTAACAAGAAATTCATCCTGTTGTAGGAAGCGAAGGCTCATTTACAGAGCAGCCATTCAGAAGGGCAAATATTTTTGAAGGCTGATAGGTGTTAGATAACAAAGAGAGAAAGTGTGTACTGAATCATTGTAGTTTATTCAATATTTACTCCAAGACGTTTCACAGTTTAGTTTGTCTAGCAAAGCCTATCAATAAATTAGTAGTGCATTATAGTTTTGAGGAGAATATGAATTATTTGTGTACCCCACTGTGTTATATATGCATTTTGTCCTTATGGTTTTTATTCTATAGATTTCTTCAAGTGTGAATGTGCTTTTTCACATAACAGGGTTGCTGTGGATTGAGTGAGAAATGTCCTCCACAGACTCACGTGTTTGAACACTTGGTTTCCAGGTGGCTGTGCTGCTGGGAGGTTATGAAACCTTTAGGAGGTGGAGCCTTGCTGGACAAAATACATCATTGGAGGTGGGCATCAAGGGTTATAGCTTTGTCCTACTTTCTGCTTCCTGTGTGAGGGGGAAATGTGACCAGCAGTTGCCTGCTTCTGCTGCCTGCCCTGCCTAGCCCTGCCTGCCACCGTGCCTTTCCCTCCACGACTGACTCCCCATTTAGAACCATAAGCCAGAATAAACCTTGTCTTCCTTAAGTTGGATTTGGCTGTGGAATTTTATCATAGCAACAGCAAAGTAACTAATGTTTGCGTTCTTATTACAGCCACAAAATGAATAATTTCATCTTCAAGGTCAAATAAACACCTTAACTCAGATTGCAGCAGACCCTGCAACAGTGTTAGACACAACTCCTTCAACACAAAGAACTTCTCATGATTTCCCTTCTAAAATATGAATTAAAGTAGGTCCATTATGGAATTGAGTGATTATTTTGCTAATATTGTTATTTCTTCTTATAGACACAAGAAAAATTGAAATAAGAAATCAGCACAATTAATTTAGAAGAGCAATTAACTGACCTAAATGAAAACTCATGCTCCGTAGAGTAATATGTAAATACATATCTGCTTCTGCATATGTTAATCTGCGGCCTTAGAATGCAAGTTTGTTCCTTCTTTCTTTCCCTTCCTTCCTTCCTTCCTTCCTTCCTTCCTTCCTTCCTTCCTTCCTTCTTTCCTTCCTTTCTTTTGATAGCTGCTGCTGCTTTTCACAGATTCGAGTTTCAAATGATCAACTAAATAACCCTCTTCCTCCTGCAAATTTAACCACATTAGAAATGGCATGATTGGGCCCATCAGCAATCCATCGAGGTGGCAGGCTTACCGGACCTCACCTTTTCCTAAGGATTTAGAGACAGGTAATAGTTGATGGGGGAAGGCATGGCATTTCTTCAGTGGTACAGCCTCTGGCATGATGCCCACAGGGCTGTAAGTAACTCCTCATGCATGCTCCTGCAAGCTCCAGGATGTTACCCAAAGGGTCTTATCCTGAAAAGAGACAGGAAATGGAAAGGATACCAGAAGGATGCTAGTTAGGAAGAAGAAAGAAATAAGCAGGAGGGGGGGGCCAAGGTGGTAATGGGGTGGATATGATCAAAATACATTACACACATGTTAGAAAATGTCATAATGAAACAAAAAACTATGTATATACATTCTAATACATGGTATATATTATAATATATGCTAAGAAACAACCTTAAATGTTATACAAAAGCTACACATTCATTACAAACTTGTGAAACAGGATTTGAAATTGGCCAAATTCATAAAAGTCACTTCAAAGATAAAAAGTTTACACTTTTAATTACATTGCCAAAAGCACTTTATTGCTAAGTAACAAGAAAAATAAATAAAACAAAAAAGTAAATACTGCAGAATGGCACATTATAAGAAACAGCAAGACCTTTGCACATGACTGTCTTAACTGGAGGCTCCAATTTCTTATTCCTGTTCACATTTTATGTCTTATAAATCAGTTGGCAATTTATAATTTCCAAGTGATGTGTCTGACTGGAGGAGCATGGCATGGAGGTCTCATGCCCTTTACAGACTGTGGCCAGGTCACAATGTAATTGTTTTTGCGTCTCTTTGGATGCAGGAACAGCAGCTCTGCGGCTGTCACTTGCTGCCTCAATAAGATGAGAAACAGCCAATGTTCACAGTTGCTACAGCACATGAGCACTTTTTTTTTTTTTTAATTCCAGAGCATCCTTGGAAAGGGCACTCAAGGTGGGTTAATTATACTGTGCCTGAAAAGGGCCAGGAAAAGATACATAAAAGCAACTCAGGAAGATGAAAGAAGGAAGGGAGGAAGGTGGAAAGGAGGAAGGAAGAAAGGAGGGAAGGGTTTGCTTTGGCTCACAGTTCAAGGGTATGTCCACCATAGCGTGGAAGGCCTGAGTGTGGGGCAGCTGCTCGTATCACATCCACAGGCAGGAAGCAGAGATAAATGAATGCTGGTGCTCAGCTCGACTTCTCCTTTTTGTTCAGTCCAGGACTCCAGCCCATGGAATGGTGTCTCCCTCATCTGGAGGTGGGTCCTCTCTCAGTTAACCTGACCTAGATGAGCCCTCACAGGAATTCCCAGAGGTGACTCTAGAACCTGTTAATGGTCACAGTAACCATCACACTTGTTTTGCTTCCAGAATGTAGTTTCAGCTTCTGACAGAATCTGTTTGCCTTTCACGCCTAGGCAAAGTGTTCATATTAATATTCTAAGCTCCGATTTCGGCCCATCTTCTTAAAACAGTTAAGATAATTCCTAGTAATGAGATGTCTCTAGGTGAATGTTTCCTCCCCTTCCGGTTAGCCTGGGCATCCTTGGTTGCTTCGACTCATCCTGCCCATTCTTGGTTTGTTCACTCAGTGAGCTTCTGCCCGAGCACACAGCGTTGCTCCTCTCCATGCTTGTTTTCAGCCCTAGGAGAGGTCTCCAAACACCCTTCCCTCTTTGCTCTTTCGGATTCTGGGCATGCATGCACACGGCCATTTGCAATTCCCCATTTTGCACTTGTGGATAAATATGAGACATCTGGGACGACAAACACAAACATGAATCACGTGCTGAAAATAATGGCGATCAAACAGCAGGGCAAGGCACTGACTGTTGTGATGTCACAGTGAGGAGGGAGGAATGGAAGAGGCAGAGTACCTGGACTGCGATGGCCACGGGATCGGACACAAGGAGCAGCGGAAAATGCATCCTTGTGCTATACAGCTGGGGGACCTTGAATGTGTTTGCCCAATTCTGTAAGCCCAAAGAAGGGCTGATTAACTTGTTAAGGAGAAATCATGAAGTTTCACAAGGATGGCTACTTTACTCTCCTTTTGTGGGTGCGTGTGTGTGAATGTGAGAGTGCGTGAGTACATGTGTATGTGTGTGCGTGTACATGTGGAGATGAGAGGTGAACTTCAGACATTATCTTAGTTTTCTTTCTGTTGTTGTGATAAACACCATGACCACAAGGAATGTGAGCAGGAAAGGGTTTATTTTTGCTTACATGTCCTGATCACTGTCCTTCATGAAGAGGAGTCAGGGTAGGCATTCAAGGCAGGAACCTAGAGGTAAAAACTAAAGTAAAGCTCATGGAGGAAGGGTGCTTACTGGCTTGCTCCTCATGGCTTGCTCATCCTACTTTTTTTTTTTTTTTTTTTTTGGTGTTTCAAGAGGGTTTCTCTGTGTAGCTTTGTGCCTTTCCTGGAACTCACTCTGTAGACCAGGCTGGCCTCGAACTCACAGAGATCCGCCTGGCTCTACCTCCCGAGTGCTGGGATTAAAGGCATGTGCCACCACTGCCCGGCCTTTCATCCTACTTTCTTATATGACCCAGGTCCAACTGCTGAGGGGTGGTATCACCCTTAGTTGCCTGTGCCATCCCACATCAATCATTATTCAAGAAAATGCCCCATAGGCTTACCTATAGGCCAATCTGGTAGGGGCATTTTCTCAGCAAGACTCATTCCAGATGACTCTAGCTTGTGTCAAGAGTACAAAACACCAACCAGCATAGGTGTCTTTCCTCAGGATGGCATGCTCCTTGTCTTTTTGAGAGAGGGCCTCTCATTTGCTGGTACTCCTCAAGCAGGCTCTGCTGTCTGGCCAGTGATCTCAAGTCATCCCTTCTCCACCTTTTAAGAACTGGAATTACAAGAATACCACCATATCTGGCTTTTTGTGTGTGTGTGTGATGTGTGTTCTGAAGATTGAACTCTGGTCCTCATGCTTACATGACAATTACTTTTCCAGCTGAGCCATCTCCCAAGACTCAGGACTTTGTCTTGAAGACACTGGATAGAGAAAGGAAGGGCTGTTCCATGCAAAAACAACGGCATATGCTACCCCAAATAGCACAAAGGCCTTGTCATCTATAATAATAAATTGATGAATCAAAAGCAGAAAGCTCTACAGCCTTGTAAAATTATACACATGGAATGAAAGGACCACAGGAGAGCACGGGAAAACAGAAATCATTTGCCGTTAGGATGCAGAAATTCCTGTTATTTGTGCTAAAACATAATTTATGACAAAACTCTGAAGAAATTATGCTGACCAAATTGAATTCTTCACTATAATCGGTTTTCAATAGGACTCTTCTGTTTTGGTTATTATGCTCAGGTGAAGATGTACCTGGACAATCTTAATGTGATTAGGATAACTGAGCTCACTGTATCCCTTAGCCAGTTATTGTGACTACACAAGTAGGACTTGCCTGTGAATGTGGAGTGTGGGAAGGGTTTTTAATTCTCTGCTTTTGTGTGTGCCTTCACCTCTACCTCCATCTCACTTACTACCTTGAGAGAGCATTCATCAATACGAGCCCAGTGCCTGAATATTGACAACTGATAAGCAGATGTTCTGTAAGTGGAAGAAGATGGGTAGGATGCCATTAATGTTCTTAAAAGAAAGAATATTTTTTTTCTTACAGAAAAATTTTGAGCACAGAGTCCTTGGGGCTTCTATTGGCATTCTACTGCTCTTGGCTCTGCAGAGGGCAGTCTGGGCACCTGCTTGTAAGTGAAGCATGCTTTATGTTAGAGGGTTGTTTTGTTACATTATTCCTGGGGAGATAGAAGCAAGACATCTACTCAGCCCAGATAGGGCACCAGGACAGAGTGAAGTAAGGACATGGCCAAAATCCAATGTGGAGAACCAAGGGGTTTTATTGGGGTTTCTTATAGGAATATGGGTACAGGATTACTTACAGGAGCAGAAATGACTCAAAGACAACTTCATCACCAAAGCCTACCCCAGCATGGGTGACAGCTCACAAAAGCTGGAAACCTAGAATGTAGTGTATCATCTGCAGGTAGGGCAACAATTTGGAGACTGTCCTTTTTGGATAGCTCAGCTGCTCTGAACCTCTTACAGGTTAGCTAGCCTCTGCTTCTTCCAGGTGCAGGGTTGGCCTGAGAGTGTCCTTCACAAGTCCTAATCGTGTATAAACATTTGGAGGGAGCCTAGTGAATCTCGTCAGTTCTCAGGACTTTCTGAATCTATTTTGAGTTGTTTACTTCCTGTCTTAATGAGTTTCCATGCAGGATGGACCGTTTGTTTCACCTCTCCTTAAAACATCCTATTACCTTCCTTCCTGTAAATATCTTGTGTTTTAACGAGCTTCTTTCCAAGATGGAGGTTCTAACCTGGGAGTAACCTTCAACCCAACAAGGGTGAAGGCAAAAGCTACTTAGGACAATTTGACCTGCTTGTCAAGTGTATCCAAAACTGACCTGGATAAACTCAATCACCTTTAACCTTCCAAATACAGGCATTTACTTTCCATTCTTTGCTGCAAACAGGACAGCAATGACCTGTTTAAATTTCTTAAATTTAAATTGTTGTTTTTTGGCTCTTTTATGGAGCCTACTACCCAGTTCCCACATAAATCACACATGGAGGCTTATTCTCGCTTATGAATGCCCCACCTTAGCATAGCTTAGTTTCTTGCCAGCTTTCCTTAACTTATTCCATCTACCTTTTGCCTCTGGGCTTTTCCTGTTCTCTTACTTCTGTATCTTACTCTTACTTTGTGGCTTGCTGTGTGTGTAGCTGGGTGGCTCCTTCTCTGTCTGCTAGCTCTCCAAACCCTCTTCCCAGATTTCTCCTTCTATTTATACTCTGCCTGCCAGCCTCATCTATCCTTCCTCCCACCTTGCTATTGACCAGTTCTTTATTAGACCGTCAGGTGTTTTACACAGGCATAGTAACACAGCTTCTCAGAGTTAAACAAATGCAGTATGAAAAAAAGTAACACACCTTAAAATATTCTACTATAATTTTAGAATTGCTATCTTATTTAAAGAGCAGGTGAAATATGAATGATCTTGTGTCCATCTCAGGCCATCTGCTTGATGTGGTAGGTACAGTCAGCTGCTTCTCTGTTTGAAGGCTCATGTTCCTTTATGAAGAGCAGGGGAGGACCTGCTTGTCCTCTGCACAAGGTGCTGATTCTGCTTACATACAACAGTGCCTGTGAATAACCTTTCAGAATTTATGGTGCTTGATACATGTGAACTGGTTTAAGATAGGTTTTCTTCATTGGTGTATACTAGATGTGTACATATAAGGTGTAACTATAAAATAATTAATTTACTTCAAGATTAAGCATATTGTGAATTTCTACCACAATGATATTTGAATTCCTTTTTATTATAGTGCTGTAAGATTCAAGCTATTATCAATATTTATATAGTATATGTATTTATATAAATATATTTATATATTATATGTATAAATTATGAATGCATACATATATAAACAGTGCGTATATATTATATATATATATGCCAAAGACTCATCAACAGGAATGGTATGCCTAAGTGTAGTAAAAATCACTAATGCTCTAATAATTATTACACATCAAATGCTGTGATGTAGCCATATATTAATAGCTCATTGAATATTATAATAAGTTTATGGAGTAGATTCAATTTATATTCATTTCATATGTGAATGAACTAAGATTTAAACAGGTTAGCTGGTTCTTAAAGAACAGTGGCTTAGCTTGACTCATTTGTTAGGCAGTATTGTGTAGGAACATGGACTTAAGTTTGATTCTCACCTTTACTATTAAGAATCCAGGCTAAAGGAAAACATACAGAATATTTTAATCTTAAAAATACCCTGTATTCAGAGACTGTGTTTTCTTTTCTTTTGTGAAATTATCAAATACCAAAACTATCATTAGAAGCAATATGAATGATTCAGTTTTTCTTTTTGTTATTGAATTTAAAGTGTGGTCAATATATATTTAGGAGATTAAAGTCAATCTTTGAAGCATTTCTTACAGGGTTTAGAGTTGTGGAATATTAGTTTAAGCTGTATTACATTTGTTTATGCTGTAGAATGTTTTTTCATAATGCAAGATGTGTTGCATTCTTTTATGTTGCATTTATTTAACTCTGTAAAGCTGTGTTACTTTCCCTGCCTAAAACACCCGATTGGTTTAATAAAGAGCTGAACAGCCAATAGCTAGGAAGGAGAGAGGACAGATGGGGCTGGCATGTAGACAGAATAAACAGGAGGAGAAATCTAGGCTCAAGAGAAGAGGGAGGAGAGAGTAAAGAAGGAGAGGAGGATGCCAGGGACCAGCCACCCAGCCACACAACAAGCCACAGAATAAGAAGAAAAGAAAGGTATACAGAATAAAGAAAGGTAAAAGCCCAGAGGTAAAAGGTAGATGGGATAATTTAAGAAAAGCTGGCTAGAAATAAGCCAAGCTAAGGCTGAGCCTTCATAAGAAAGTATAAGTCTCTGTGTATTTATTTGGGAGTGCGGTGGCAGGCCCCCAAAGAGTAAAAAGAAAAAGAAAAACCAACTACAGTTTAGTGGCATTTAAATGCTCAACGAAACTCATTCTTACTGTTACTAGTTACTTTAATTGCACACCTGATACATTTTATGGAAACCTTTTTTTCTTCAAGTATATCATGTACTTGGGCCATATTCACCCCCTGTAACCTCTCTTTTATCCCCCTCCTTGTCCCTGTTGTTTCTCTCCTAGTCTTAGATAATCTTGTGTCAACTTTCATTTTGTATATAAATGGTTATATATAAATGATATATGTATACATAAAATTAAGGATACACAGTGAGACAAAGCATGGCATTAGTCTTTTCTAGTACAGGTTATTTCACTTAATATAAAGATCTTTAGTTGTATCCATTTTCCAATAAATACATGATTCCATTTTTCTTTATGGCTGACTCATTGTGCCATTGTGATGTATAACATAATTGTCTTATCCCTTAATCTGTGGATTGACAGGCTGATTCCATTGCTTAGCTTTATAAATGGTGCTGTAATAAACATGGGTATGTAGGCATCTGCAGTGTGCTGACTTATCCTTTGGGTGTATTCTGTGGAGTATACTTCTTTAACATCTTTAGAGTTTCAAGTCCTACATCAATGGAAAGCAGAAGTCATAAAGTAAGAGATGATAGCAAAATTTATAGATTATAGGGGAAGAGTTAGAGAGACCAGAGGCTTCTAATAAGAGAATAAATTAGAGGGTGAAATAAGATTCCTGCAAAGACCCAATTTAAATAAAAAGATAAGTAAATACTTGAGGCCTGCAGGACCACTTTTACCTTTCTCAGGGTACAAGAGAAGTAGACCCTGAAGCTTACATATTGTGAAAGTAAATGAAAATCGAGACCAAGACTGAGAAGTCCTGGAACAGACAATGTCAGGCCACTCTGAAAGCATCCCTACCTTGTTTGAATTGTAAAACTAAGTGAAAGGAGCCATTTCTTTTAAATGATGACATTAGTGAAAAATGAAACTTAAGTGCAACTATTCATAACCAGCCAATGAATTTACAATTATGCAATTAGAGGCTTTGTGGTAGGCTGACCAAAATAAGGTGGAAAAGCAAGTGTATCCACATATACACATGTACCCACATATACACATGCACACACATATACACATGCACCCACGTATACACATGCACACACATATACACATGCACACATATATACACATGCACACACATATACACATGCACATACATATACACATGCACACACATATACACAAGCACACACATATACACATGCACACACATATACCCACAAATAAGGGGGGAAATAGAGAAAAGTTACCTGATGTCAATCTCTGGCTTCCACATGCGCCAGCACTTATGTGCACGAATACCCCCATATGCACACAAACATGTATATACATATGCAATACACAGACACACACCCACATTTTTAACAGGTCCCTAGATAATGCTGATGCTCCTCCTCTGGGATCTGAGGTTTTTAATTAATTTTAGTGTGTGTGTGTGTGTGTGTGTGTCTGTCTGTCTGTCTGTCTGTGTGTGTCTGTGTCTGTGTATTGCATTTGTATATACATGTTTGTGTGCATATGGGTGTGTGTGTGTACACATTCGAGTGTGTAAATGTGTGTGTTACAGTGTACCTGTGCAGATGAGAAGACAACCTCAGGAGTTGGTCCTTACCTTCTACCTCATTTTCACCTCTGAGTACACTGGGCTAGCTGGGTAGGGAGTTCCCAGGGATTGTTTGTTTGTTTGTTTCTGTGGCCCATCTGCCTGTAGGAATGCTTGGGTTAAAGATGCTGGTGTATATTATCTGGCTTTTATGTGGGTTCTGGGGACTTGAATTCAGGTCTTCACACTTGCCTGGCAAGCATGTTTACACACTGATCAATCTCTCCAGCCCTTTGAGAGCTTTGTTGTAACCATTCCTCCAAGCATGGGGCCGGAAGAGGGTCCCGGCTTAAATCTGCAGGTGAAGACATACTGAATGTGGAAGTGAACCTGAGGCAGGAGTGCCCGAGAGACGAGGGTGGCCATCACATGCACCTGCAGCTATCCCCACATTTTTCCCATGGAAGTGAGGTCACACTTACCAAGCTCTGAACTTTGGGAAGTCACTGTGGCACCAGGTTTTTTGCTCAGTAAGTTGGTCATAATGTATCTACATGGTGATTTTTCTACATGGAACTATGTCTTTCCAGCCAATAGGGTTGAATTCCAGAACCCTAGAGTGAGAAATCTTCCTTTTGCATTATCTTTACATAGCAGCAACAGTCATGAATCTAAACTGGACATGACATGGCTATTGCAGTCATGTACTCATGGTAGCTGTGGTAGTTTGCGGAAGATAAGCGAGCTGACATTCCAGCATACGTGGGAGAGGCGCTCTTCAGGCCCCATCCCTTACCAAGGAGCAATTGTCAGTTGATAGCTGCTAGGGGAGGGAGAGTCATTCTTTGAGGATGTGGCCATGAGATTACCCACGTTGCAGTACATGGCCCCACTCCCATGCATGTGTGGGAGGGAGCAATTGGATTTAGTGGATTATTTAAAAAGAACATTACATGAGGTTATAAGCAGGGTGCGTTGGGAAGATCTGGAGACAATCTTGGAGGAGTTGAAGAGAGGAAATGTGGAGTAGATAGGATCATATCTCATTGTACATATGTATGAAATTCTCAAGGAATAGATTTTAAAAGCACATAATACAATCAGTTACAATTTAGACTCTATCCTACACACATTTTTCTTTCCTCAGAGTTTCTCACTTGTCTGTGTTACTCCACCCCCATATCTCAGCTCCAGCTGGCCATGAGAAGCCTCCAAGCGGGTACCTTTCTCAATAAAACACCCAGTGGATTAGGTTGCCTAGTAATCCATACAGGACTCATCTGATGAGCAAAAAATAACATGTTTAGGTTCTTCCAGGAACTATCTGTTTACTCTGCTTCGGTGGCAAGAATTACATTAAGGCCGAACTTACTGAGGAGATCGATACTAAATGGATTTATTTAGCACGCACAGGAGAAAACTCCAGAAGTGTGTGTTAACCTGATGACATTTCGTGCTGTTATTGAAAGTTCATTATTTAACTGATGTCTGTGCACAAGAAGGCTGAACTTTGAAGTATTAGATGTTCTGACTGAAGCAGACATTGGAGCATGAATCTGAACACTGGTACTTTTTTTTTTTTATGTGCAGTGTATTCCTACACATGGGTGCTAGGCTTTAAGGTTAGGGCTGCACAAATTTCTTCACTTTCCTGTCTATTGCTCCCGGGGGTCTTTGCTCATGACCCTAATTTTTTTTCTTTTTCTTTCTTTCTTTCTTTTCTTTCTGACACAGGGTTTCTTTGTGTAGCCCTGGAGTCCTGGAACTCACTCGGCAGACCACGCCAGCCTTGAACTCACAGAGATTCACCTGCCTCTGCCTCCTGAAAGCTGAGATTAAAGGTGTGTGCCACCACTGCCTGGAATGACTCTAAATTTCTTGGAATTTCTCACCCCGCTTTTTTTCTCTCTCTCATGCTCCTGTGTGTGTGTGTGTGTGTGTGTGTGTGTGTGTGTGTGTGTGCATATCTGTGTGGTGGGGCATGCATATGTGTTTGTGTGTACATATTTGCATGCATATGGAAGGCTAAGGTTGATGTCTGGGATCATCCTCAATCTTTCCTCCACCTCAATCATTGCGTCAGGGCTCTTAATCAAACTCAGAGCTTGACAGTTTGGCTAGTCTCATTAGCCAGCTTGCCCTGGGGATTTCCCAGTGTCCACCTTCAGAGGTTGGAAGCACAGGCAGGCTGCCATGCTCATCCAGCTTTTAAGTGGGTTTCTGGAGACTCAAACTCTCATTCTCAGGCCAGTGAGGCAGGTACTT
The DNA here is from genome assembly GCF_949786415.1 of Peromyscus eremicus. NCBI lineage: Eukaryota > Metazoa > Chordata > Mammalia > Rodentia > Cricetidae > Peromyscus > Peromyscus eremicus. Next base: position 128,356 of record NW_026734688.1, on the reverse strand, counting down.
TAAAAGCATCTCTCCAGCTGCCAGAATGACCTTTCATTCTGGTGTGCAGGATGCCCATTTCCCCTTTCTTTAGGTCCCATGCCAAGGTTGCCCCTGCAGCTAGATGGCATGATTCTGTTGCTAGAATTCAGAGCCAATAGGAAGCTCAATAATTCATATAGACCAGGGCTGGTAGCTAATCATAGGCTAAGCTACAGCAGGGGCGGTGGAGTTGCAGGGTCTTTAGAAGTGTAGCAGGATCGATCTTGCAATAGGTCCAAGAGATGAGAGGAAAACAACAGGTGTAGCTGGAGAATTTCTCTCCAGCTCCCGCCACCAAGTCCCGCCAGTCCCAGAGCCCACTTATAAAATAAACACACAAACTCTTATATTATTTAAACTGCTTGGCCATTAGCTCAGGCCTGTCATTGTCTAGCTCTTACTCTTATATTTAGCCCATTTCTATTAAACTTTACTTTGCCACATGGCTTGTGGCTTACCGGTACTTTACATCTTCCTTGTCCTGATGGCGGCTGGCAGTGTCTCTCCCTCAGCCTTCCACTTCCCAGAATTCTTTTCCTTGTCCCGCCTATACTTCCTGCCTAGCCAATGGCCAATCAGTGATTTATTTACTGACCAATCAGCAACACACTTGACATACAGACCATCCCACAGCACTTCCCCTTTTCTTTTCTTAAAAAGGAAGGTTTTAACTTTAACATAGTAAAATTACATATAACAAAACAATTATCAAGCAAGAATTACAGTTACAATATTAAAGAGATCCTATCTATCTTATATTTGTAAGTTTAAGGTTTTATATCTAACTTATCTTTTATTATAACTAAGGAAAATTGTAAGTATCTAGTCTTTAACCACATCAAAGACCTCAGAAGGATATACTACTACCTGAGAAATGGAGAAGGATATAAGCAACTTTTAGGAGTCTTGTAGGGTAGACAGAGACAGCTGGCAGCCTGGACAGTCATTCAAAGTTCTCTTGTAAAGTTGAGGCATCTGTCTTCAGCCCACAGGCCTAGAGTCTCTTATTCACTTTTCTCTGTGTCCTGTAGAATGTCTGGCAGATTTCTCTGCAAAGCAGGAACCTGAAGGACCATTTTGTCAAGCAAAGTTCAGTGGTCACCTTTGTATGGGTCCTGCATGTCCAGTTGATCAGGCAGTCCAGGCAAGAACAGTTTCTTGCCCAAATGGCTATTTTTGTCAAGGTGAAGATAAACTCCGTATGGAGTGTCTTCGATGCCCATCCTCCTCTCTGAAGTAAATCGGTGCTGTCAGGAGCAGACATGTCTCACTGTCCAGAAAGTCTAAATTTTTAAAACATTTTAAATGCCATATTCTGTAGGTCTTTGAAGTGTTTGAAGACTACCTATCTATCTGAAATATAACTATGTATACCTAGAAGACTTAACTAACATGGCTACAAATATGATTATCATAGATGACTAATTATTAATCTATTTTTTAATTATCCATTATAATTTTAAATGAGTTACATAAACATAATACCTCAAACAAGAATAGAAGTATATATACAGTATAACAAAATTAAGTTTAAATTTGTATCAATAAACTAAAATCTATAGCAATGTAAAACATTTTAAACAAGTTGTTACTCTTTCAAAGTAGGTTCATTAATCTACCCTTTCATCCTATCATATCTAAACTATCCCTCTTTTTGTTTTAGAAAGAGATTGTATTTATAATCAACCTGATTTAAATAAAAATATTGTTTTTTCTCTGTCCCACACCAGAGGGCTCTTCTGATTTGGGACACAAGAATCTCTTAACCATTTTTTTTTTTTTTTGAGCAATATGTCTGGGTTTAGAGGGGGAGTGAGCCAATTCCATCTCTAAAGCCAGCTTGGTATATTTGGGAATTTGGGCGTAGCTTCTCTTACTACTTCCTGCTGGAGGGGGGCGCTGTATCTTCTGGAGACAGAAAGAAAATTTTAGGATCATGGAGTAGTCCGTGAGGCTGTATATCTGAGCCAGTTGACTTGAAACCATTCTGGATGTTGAATCATCTGGGCCATGGTGTCATTGGAGACCTTTCAGGGGGTCTTGGCTGGTCAAACCTGATGTATCTTAATCTGGAACAAATCCATAGTCTCTGGCTTTCTGTGGAAACAAAAGCAGAGACTCTTTTCCAAAGCAACATATCCTTATATCCAAATTTTGAAGTCAAGGTACCTTTAAAATATACATTTTGGCATAACTCAACAGCTTTTACAATCAAATGTTTTTCTGCAGTTACGAATATCAAAGAGAACATAATCCAGATTCTTTGTGTGGTAGCCATCTTTACGTGGCTTATTTTTTTATATTAGCGTGAGCCTATTGCTTTTAAACTGCAGCCTTCTAAGCCTGAAATGGTGCAGTGGCTCCTGGCTCCGCCCACTTCAGCTTCCCAACATGGCGGTGGTCCGCTTTCCGCCAGCTCTGGGAGCCGTAACTCTCAGAAATAGTGGGTCTACACTTTTACCAAAGTAGCATGTAGCCCAGAAACTTCTTTTTTTTTTGTTTTGTACTAGCAAAGGCTAAATCCACCACATAGCTTAATGTGTTACTTGCAGAGGCCTCATTCCCAACATACTGCAGGTCGAGAGTGCATACTAGGAACCCGCCAGTAGCTCAAACCGGCAGCTGCCGCTTATTTGAGAGAAACAATTAGGAAGCTGTTTTTAGGTCCGTTTTAGAATCTTTTTTCTAAGTTTTTAGGTGGAAACTCTTGCCACCACGTTGGACGCCATTTGTAGCTGGAGAATTTCTCTCCAGCTCCCGCCACCAAGTCCCGCCAGTCCCAGAGCCCACTTATAAAATAAACACACAAACTCTTATATTATTTAAACTGCTTGGCCATTAGCTCAGGCCTGTCATTGTCTAGCTCTTACTCTTATATTTAGCCCATTTCTATTAAACTTTACTTTGCCACATGGCTTGTGGCTTACCGGTACTTTACATCTTCCTTGTCCTGATGGCGGCTGGCAGTGTCTCTCCCTCAGCCTTCCACTTCCCAGAATTCTTTTCCTTGTCCCGCCTATACTTCCTGCCTAGCCAATGGCCAATCAGTGATTTATTTACTGACCAATCAGCAACACACTTGACATACAGACCATCCCACAGCAAACAGGAAAGAGCCAAGGTGGGCAGAACAAGGACAAACTATATTAGATGAAGCCAATTGTGCTCTCTACATACAGGATACAGAACTGGTCACATGCTCTGCACTGGGCTGCTAGTCTAGGACCAAAGCTGACTGATCCCACTATTCGTATCTACAATATTAGTAGCACTCTGTACACCAAATATAATTTTCTGATAGATTTGCTTTGATGTATTTTAACAATTAAACAGACTCAAAGTGTTTTAAAAAATGGTTGACTGTAGTCACACAATTTGCTTGAATCAAACAGAAAACAAGAACAAACAAACAGAAGACCCACCCAGAAAACTTGAATGGCCTTTCCCGTGCCACAGGCTAGGGCAAGGTTATTTTTATGGCTAACTGGAATGGTAATAGCTGTATTTTGGCAGACACTTAAGGTGCTGCTAATGCAGAGCCACTCACAGCAGCTGTGTTATACTGTGGGGAAGTAGCTGAACACCATCCCATTGTGTGAATGCTTACTCACTCACCAATTCAGAAACATCTGAGTTACTTCCAGCTTGTGCCTGTACACATCTGTGCATAGGCAATTCCAGTAAATACAGATGTGTGTGTGTGTGTGTGTGTGTGTGTGTGTGTGTGTGTGTGTGTATGTGTGTGTACATGCATATGGAAGTCAGAGCATAACCTCGGGTGTCATTCCTTAGGTGCCATCCATCTTCTTCTTATTATTATTACTATCATTGTCATCATTATTATTATCATTGTTATTGAGACAGTCTCTTGCTGGCCTGGAACTCATCGAGTAGGTTGGGCTGACTGACCAGTGAACTCCAGAGTTTGTGCAGTGCTGAGGACTGATTCCAGGGTTATTCCCAGCTCTTCTTTATGTGTATTCATTGCAGTTAGTAGGAGAGGTAGGTTTGACTATGTTAGGATGTTCTGTCTGTAACCAGACATTCCAAATCTCTTGGAAGGAATGTCTTTCTTTGTTAGCTTCATTTTCTTTCCACTTCTTCTTAAACCCATTTCAATCCTTGTTCAGTCTCATTACCCCATCAACTATCTCACCGAGTCCCTAGTGACTTCTCTATTGCTAAATACAACCAGATTTTATTTAATATTTCAGTAGAATTGAACATTCTCTTTTTTACTTCCCTGGATGTAATGACATACTAATCTTGGTTTTTCTCTTATTTGCTGAGCCTTCCTCTGTCTCCTTTCAATGATCAAAATCCTTTGCTTAGTTATTAAATATTGGAATTCTGCAAGGCTCATTAGTCTTTTCTTTTATTCTGTTCTGTCTCTCCCAGCATTTCCTAAGGCATCAGTAACAAGCTCCATGCAGATGGCTTACACGCTTGTTTCATTGGCTTAGATTCCTCCTCTGAGCTTCAGACATTAATCCCCATCAGCCTCCGTGATATCTCAATTTTAAACTCTGGAGTGATCATTGATGTGCAATCTCATTATTTCTAGAAAGTTCTGTCTATACCAATCTCTTGTCTTATCTAAGCCCCTTTCCTTCATCCTTCATTCTTTAATATCTCACAACTTATTTCACCTCTCAAATATCTCTCTTCTACTCGCATTTCTCTTCTCCTTGGCACTATTATGGGTAAAGTCAGCATCATCTTTTACCAAGATTTTCATAATACCTGCTACCTGATTTTTCAGCAGGCAATGGTAAGGCTTCTTTCAGGCTTCCCTTTGCAACAGAATGTAGCATGAATCTTAACAGTTCTTATTAATAAGATCAAACCCGAGGCCAGTTATTGGGGTAAATGCTGGAAGGTCATAGTACCAGAACAAGCCACAGCTATCTCACTTTGCCAATTCCTCAGCTGGTCCTGTTTTCTCAGACTGGAAGCTTCTGTGTCCTCATCCCAATGGCTCTCAGCTGAACTGTTGCTAGAAGCCTGAATGCTTTACCAGCCAAAATGCTTAACCAGGCCAAATGCTCCTTGTTTCTAGTCTTCACACCTTATATATCTTTCCTTTCTGCCATTACTCCCTGGGATTAAAGGCTCACTTTCTGGGATTAAAGGCGTGTGTCACCATGCCTGGCCATTTCCAATGTGGCCTTGGACTCACAGAGATCCAGAGGGATTTCTACCTCTGGAGTGCTAGGATTAAAGGTGTGAGTGCCACCATTTCCTAGCCTTTGTATCTAGTGGCTGTCTGTTCTCTGACCCCAGATAAATTTATTAGGGTACACAATATTTTGTGGAACACAATACCACCACATTTCCTCTCTTTTGGTCTAAAATTAAAAAAATCGTGTAACTAATACAAGAAAAATTATATCCAGTAAGTATATACAGTCAAGATTACATTAACGATGTCTAGTCCATTAACATTTGACAGATTCAGATAAAAAATTCCATTATATATATTAACAATGTCCAGTCCAGTAACATCTGATAAACTCAGATCAAAAAATTTTTTACTTATCTTATTTAAAACAAGTAGTTCCTTTTTAAAAGTAGATTCCATAATCTCCCTTTTTACCTTATCATAACCATATTCTCTCTTTTTTCTTCTCATAATACATTCAGTAGTCTACCTTTTGTCATTTTTATATCTTCCCCTTTTTCTTCAGTGTAGATTCAGTGATCTACCTATTTATCCTATTATTTCTTTATCTTTTTTCTCAGAGTAGATTCAATGATCTATCTCATATCTTATTCTCTTTTTCTTTTTGCTTTCTAGGGGTGAAGATATCTTTAGGGAATCTTGAAAAGAAAATTTTTGGGTTAATTGTCAAGTCCTGTATCATTTGTCCAGTCACTGATAGTAGGAAAGTTCAGGGCTTGTCATAAGTCCTTGCTCGAGTAGTCTGTCAGGCTGGATCATCTCAGCTAGTCATCTTGAAATTGTCCTGACCAGTTTGTAGTCCAAAGTCGATTTTTCCATGGTGTTAATCAGCTTAATGGCTTTATCATAGTCCATGTGGAATCATTTTTGTGGGGTCCTGTCATCCTTTTGAAGATTTCAAAGTCACTGTTAGGTGTGGTCATGGTTCCCTGCAGATTTTTTTTTTTTTTTTTTTTTTTTTTTTTTTTTTTTTTTTTTTTTTTTTTTTTTGTGCCTCCTCTGTGGTTTGGAGCAATCACAGTCTGATAAATGTCTGTCTCTCGGAACCATGAACGTTCTTCCCTAGAACAGAAAATCTTCACAGCAATTTCTCCCCACCATTTGTCTTGCCAAACTTTTCCAAACTGACCTTTGCCAATGCTTTCTTGTAACATGGTGGTCCTGGCAATTCTTCTCTGAACCAGCAGCAGTAAACCCTTCATCCCAGGTAGCAGCATCACTGCAGTCACCAACACGATGAGAAGGAGCTGGCAATGTGGAGCAGTAGCCACTGCCTCCATGGTTCCACTGCTGTTTGTGGTTCAGTCTGGGCCAAAGCTTCTCCCAAGCCTCCTAGGCCGGCCTCAAACTCGGGATGTTCCTGCCTCTGCCTCCTTCAGCAAATCCAACCGGCGTGCACCACCACAACCAGCCGAGTGTAGCTCGGGCCTGAGCTGGGGCCCACAAGCACCTTTTTAGCTGGGGCCCACAAGCACCTTTTTCATGAATTCGTACCATGAACGTTGGGCGCCAGATGGTTCCCTGACCAGGAAAAAATTCATGCTACAACAGAAAACACTTGTAGTTATTCTTGTCTATAGGGAATCTGCCCTAGAGCTTCCGGTTGTACAACTCAAGTCTCCCTCAGAAATGCGGTTTAGAGCCTCACCTCTCCTCTCCTCTCCTCTCCTCTCCTCTCCTCTCCTCTCCCCTCCCTTCCCCTCCTCTCCTCTTTACTTCCCTCCCTCCCTCTGTATAAGTGTGTGTGTGTGTGTGTGTGTGTGTGTGTGTGTATCTGTCTCTGTCGCTATCTTTTTTGTTTATGTGTGGTGTGTACACATGCATACCTATGAGTATCAAAGTCAGAAGTCAACCTCAGGTGTCATTCCTCAAGTCACCTCTGTCTGTCTGCCTGTCTGCCTGCCTATCTATCTATCTGTCTGTCTGTCTGTCTGTCTGTCTGTCTATCTATCTATCCATCTATCTATCTATTTATTTTTGAGATAAGGACTCTCATGAGGTTGGCTGCCCAGGGGCCTCCAGAGCTCTTTCTGTCTCCACATCCTCAGTGCTGTGATTATCTGTACACACAGCTATGGTCAGCATTTTGATGTGTTCCCAATGCAGTTCAGATTTGTGTGGAAAGCAGTTTACTGACGGAGCTTTTTCCAGCTGAATCCTGCTCTGCCATGCCTGCTTTGCCCTTATCTTCCTTTCCTTTCTCTTCTTCACTTTTTCCTCAGGTGTGGGCATGCATCCTCATCTGAAGCTTTTGCCTCCTCCTCCCTCTTACCCCTAAATTCCTCTCCCATGTCCATATCTGCTTGTCATATCCACCTGACACAATCACCAACCACCAAGTCTCTCAAAGCAAAATGTCACTTCTTTCATTTCACTCTTTCCTAAAATACCTGCATTCAATTGGTGAAGATTCATCAATTTGTCATGAAAAATATCCCTCCAGTTTTGTGACTTCCAAAGTGATCTGCCATATACTTGGAGATTCCACAAATCCTTTGAATTTAAAAATGTGTATTTTATATTGATGCAACATCGTAATTGAGCAGTGTATCATTTTAATGACCCCCTCTAAGCTAATTAGTCCTCAACCAGAAGACAAAACCACAATGGTATTTTAAAGAGGGAGACATATAAGGAGTTGTTAGTGACTAAAAGGCGATTTCTCTCTTTCTTGGTTACTCTTCTGCTGCTGGGATAAATACTCTGACAGTCTTAAAGGAGAAAGGGTTTATTCTGGCTCATAGTTCAGTATATGGTCCATCATGGTGGGGGAAGTTAAGGAGTTTGAAGCAGGTGGTCACTTTGCATCCAAAATCAACAAACAGAGAGAAACAAATGCATGCTCAGCTGCTTCTCTCCATTTAGACAGCCCAGCATCCCAGAGCAGGGAGATTACATTACCTACAGTGGACAAGTGTTCCCACCTCCGCATAATCAGTGTAACTCCCCACAGACATTCCAAAAATTCCATCTCCCAGGTGATTCCAGATTCAGATACATTGATAATTAACATTAATCACCACAACTTCCAAAGAAGCAAAAGAAGATTTGAAAGGTCACAAAAATAACAAGGAAGGAGGAAGCAGTGACTCATATAACTGAGGGCATGTAAACAAATACCTAAAAGAGCTCATTCAGGGCTAGAGAGATGGCTCAGTGGTTAAGAGCACTGGATGCTCTTGTAGGGCATTCACATTGTCTTAACAACCATCAAATGCCAGCTCCAGGCAATCTGATGCCCTCTTCTGGCTTCAGCAGGCCCTGTACTCATGTGCATATAAACCCCACCATATACACATAATTAAAAGTAAAATAAAATCTTAAAAAGAAATTCTTGCATGGTTAAGGTTGTTAAGGTTCAAGTTTTACTGTGGACTGTAGCTGTCACAGATTCATGTCGTAGGTCATGCTGTAGCAAGGAGACTTTCAGGAGGGCATAGGCTGGAAAGAGTTCATAAAAAGGATCATTATGGCTAAGAAACCTACTGAAAAGAGTAAGTGTGGTCTGCTGGGTGGCTGGAGAAATCTTCTCTGCAGGCAATGTTACCAAGTTCAGCAATAGGTACATTCAAGGACTGTTTAACTGGGACTAGAGAGATGGCTCAGAGTTTAAAGTATTTGCTGCTAAGTAGGAGTGTTCGAGTTTTGTTCTCATTAATCAACTCCTGGCAACTTACAACAACTTGTAACTCCAGCTCCTGGGTGACCAGCACCTTCTTTTGGCCTCTGTAGGTACCCCAACCCACCCATTTGCATATATGCACATAAATATAAACAAAATAAAACGTTTTGAAAATAACTGTTTAATCTAAATTTTTAATAATGTCATGAGTTTCTTATACTGCATTAGAAACTATCTTATAGAGATTATTATTAAAAACACATAATGATAGAGTTTTGCTTAACTATAAGGTTGAAATTAAACCTTGGAAGTCATCAATATCATTTGGGGAATACATTTATATAAATAATCATTATGCACACAAATATTACAAACAGATTAAAAATAAAATTGGTTTTGAGGTTATGTGTTTTTCCTGCCTCTTAAATGTAACAATAGTCATTTAATTTCAGCAGAGCAATATGATCTGTCACATTAAAAATTAAGGTTAAGTTGAGTTGTATTAATTCCAGAGCTCTTAATGTACTAAATTTAAATGCTGCTTAGGTTTTGTTATTGCATATGAGCTAGAAGCATTTGGAGTTTATACTTAATTTTATATGTGTATATTTTAAACTGCTATTATAATAATAGAAGAGAAAGATTGGTGACCTCAGTAATGTATTTCATTAAAAGTGTTTCATATATTACTGAGATCAGGGAATTTTACTTGAACCCATGTTTTTTTAACCCACAGCATCAAGTTAGAACTTGTTAAAGTTGTAGACTCCTAGCATGTAGCTAGGCCTGCCAAATTGGCAATGCTGAAGTAGAGCCTAGCAATCTGAATTTTGTTGGACTCTTATTCACTCTGGTACATGTCCAAGCTCAAAGACGTGGCCTACATACTAGCTTACGTGTATTCATTACCAGTTAGACTTAGTGGGTTAAAGAATAGAAAGGGTACATGCTGCTGGAAGAGACATGTGGCCAGAGGGCCTGGGAGGATTTGGAGGAGAGAGGTTAGGATCAGAACACAATATAGCAGAAGGGTAGAAAGAGTGCTTGAGCCAGAAGACGGGGCAGAGAGCTATGAATCTATGCCCCTATGGGACATGGTTCTTGCACATAGGAACTCATGGCAGCTGTGGTTACCTACCCAAGAAAAGTTCAGTTAAAAATTCCAGCATCAAGTGGGAGAGCAATCCCAAGATCCCAGCGCTAGCTGAGGAGCTTTAGGCAGTTGACGGCTGTTGGGGGAGAGAGTCACTTTTCTTTAGCAGTGTGGCCACAGATAGGTTCCCCGTGCTGCAGCAGATGACTGCAGGCCTATGTGCACATGGGCTGCATGAATTGGACTCAGTGGGTTAAAAAATAAATAAAATTATAAAAGAAGGGGATGAAGTTGGGGAGGAGATGTGATCAGGGAGCCCTGTGTGAAGTTGGAAATGGAGGAGAGGGGTGGGGAATGGATATAATCATGATGCTTTTTATGCACAGATGAAAATTTCAAAGACTAAATAACACTAAAACTTAAAAAAGACTTCAACATCTCCACAATGATACATATATGATATTCTCAAAGGACTAAAAATTATTTTTACAAGTGCTCAAATATGTCCTTCCATCCTCTTTTAGGCTTCCATCTTCTTTGGGGTCTCTTTGCTTATACCATTGACACTCCTGGCTGCAACACTAGGGAGAACTGGTCCTGCCCCTCACCAGATGCAGCACTCAGGAGAGCAGGCCCTGCACCTCTCCTGGGCAGAAAAGTAGTACCAACTCTATTGGTGGAAGTGTGGATGAGCCAGCCCCGAAGTTGTGAGCGTGGAGAGCTGCCCCTACTACTTGTCGTCATGCAGTGGTGTGGGTTGGGGAGAGATGTCCCCCCTTATCCCTTGCCCTTCATCTGCCATATGGTGGTGTGGGCAAGGGAGAGATACCCTCCTCCTGCCCCTCCCATCCCTCTCTGCCTGTGACAGTTGGGAGAGCTGGCTCTGAGGTCGTAAGAGCAGGAGAGCTGTCCCTGCCCATCATGAGCTGCAGCACTTGGAAAAGTGGCCCCTGTACCTTTCCTGGGCAACACAATAGAGCTGGCCCTGATGGTCCAAGTGTGAGAGTTCTGACCCTGAGGGCTTGAACTAGTCAGGGCAATGATGAAGAGCTCACTTTGGTGGTGAGGATGAGGGAGAGCTAGCAGGCTGACCAACCCTGCTGCAACTACCCAGGCCCAGGCACAGGGTTATAAGTTGGCCCACCCCAACATCCACTCCATCTATGATCTGCTGGAGCACATAAAGGGTCCAGTCCTGCAGACCCAAAGCTGCAGGATCTCAATGACACAGGGTAACAACAGAATGTCCAAAAGGAGTCCACAGTGAGGGCCCAGCATCCACAGGGTAGCAGAAACCAGAGGCCTCAAACCAGACCAATGACTCTTTGCAGTGAACATTTGCAAGTAAAGGTGTATGGACAAAAGGGTTTACTGAGTGACTCACTGTGTCATACTATAGCTTCCATGATGAGATTTTTCCTTTTATTTCTTGTCTTTTTTCTTTTTTTTCCTCTTAAAATTTATTTTATTTTGGGGGCAGGGTTACAAGGACAGAGGGCAGATATGAAGGAATGGGGAAATGATTGGGATCAAGATGTGAAAGACACAAAGAATAAATAAAAAGAAAGTTAAATAAAATAGTCTCCTTTAATTAGTTGACCAGTATAACCAACCCTAGTCCATCAATTTGTAACTGATATTGACTGATTTCCCATCAGAGCATTTACATAACAGAGCCTCTACAACTGAAGAGATGATAATTTTTGAGCATTTTGACTTGAGGATTGCGGATAAAGATTATTGTAAATGGAAACAATGTATGGATAAATCCATGAGGTCAATTTGTCATACATTGTACACAGGCTATGTTCCAGATGCTGGCGGACCTTTCAGGATGTAGGCTACCTTCTCTTATCTGTGTAAAGGCCGTATAATCCTTGACTATGTCAATACACAGGCACAATAGACTAAAAGACTTCAATTCCCCATATCCCTCACTTATGCCAACTCCTATTTATCTAATCTCTTTGACACAAAAATGAAACAGAGTTTTAATGACTAGCATGACTCACACTGCAATACCAAGATTGAAACTGACAGTATAAAGGGAAATTTAAAAAGACAGGACAAATACTGGGCCTTTGATGACATTGTAGAACTACTAACCCAGCAGCCTATTACCACATGGAAAATTCACTAAATAGAGACATTTGTATGATACATTTACGATGGGTCAACATAGATTAAGATGCCATTATGATTAGTTTTAACTGTCAATTTGTCATAATCTAGAATCACCTGGGAAGAGGTCTCAAGGAGGGAATGTCTAGATCAGGTTGGCCTGTGAACTTTTCTGGACTGAATTGTTTTGATTCTGGTAATTGGTAGGAAGACCCAGTTTACCCTGGGCAGAACCATTCCCTGTGTTTGATTTCTGGACCTAATGAGAGTTGGAGAAAATGAGCACAGTGTGGGCACACATGTGTTTATTCTCTTCCTGCTGTTGGCTGTGGATCAGTGTCACTAGCTCCCTGGAGCTTCTGCCATTGTGACTTTCCCACAGTGAGGACTGAAATCTGGAACTGTAAGCCAAACAAACCATTTCTCCTCAGGTTGCTTACTTTCAGGGCATTTTATCACAGCATCAGGACAGGAAACTAAGACATATGCCATTGGTGGTCTTAGAGTTTGTAGTCTGAACTTATAGCTATTAAAAGTAATACATAACTGGTAATGCTCAATTTAGCTCAATTAAAACAATTACTTATAGACAAAGGGACTTTGTGACTGATATGGCATATATACCCATATATATATCTCCTGTTCATCTCTGAAAATTGTGTATGGGTCCTGGTAGCAGTGACACCCCTTGAGGGCAGCCATAATATTCACCTTAATTGTGTAATTTGGATCTATCTTAGTACATGGTACACAAAAAAAATTGAATGATTTTAATTGAACTGAAATTTAATTGTCTTTGATATTATGTTCCAATTCCTTAATTTTACATAAAAATATTTGAGGAAATGACAACCTTTTTATATCTCTGGTGTCTATTATGAAGGCCACACTCAGCACATTTAGTTGGGTGATGTTCGTGTCTTTATCATCATGACCAAACACTGGAGAGAAATAAGTTCAAGAAGCAATAGCTGATTTTGCTCACAGCTTCTGAGGTTTCAGTCCATGAAGGTGGAGCTCTCTCATCAAAGTGGCCAGGAAGGGGTAAGAGAAGGCAGTGGTCTATGAATGCTTGAGCTAGAAGGCACTGTTTTTGTCTTTTAACCATCCATGCCTCAGGTCTACCGACTGGTGGTACTGCCTGATTTCATGGTGAGTTTTCCTGTTCAGTTCATGATCTCTGGCAATGCCCTCACAGACACAGACCCGCTTTCTGAATATCCTAGATATTTCTCAGTCTGACAAAATTGACAATCAAGATCAGCCATTGTAGCTGATAAGAGTAACTGCTCTTATAGCTTTCACGTATCAGGCACCTACTATGTGTGTCATGTCACTGTAAAATATATTTTTTATATTTTTATTAATTCTTTGAGAAAGAATTGAACTTAATTTAATACATCCCTACAGTATATTTAGATCACATTTACCCCTTTCACTCCTCTTCAGAACTCCTCCCAGATCCACTTTCACTCCCCTATCCATCCCAACTTTGTGTTTTCCTTTCTTTTTATTTTTATAATCCACAGCGTCCACTTTGTGTTGCCCATGTTCATATTGGTGTGGGGCCATCTACCAGAGCACGGTCAACTTACCAGGGCCACACCCTTAAAGGAAATGGGTTCTTCTTTCTCAAGAAGCCATCAACTGTCCGTAGCTCATTGGCCAGGAGTGGCGGCTTCTCGAGCCTTCTCTTCGTTTTGCAATGTTGACTAACTTGATCTTGTGCATGTTTTGTGCAGTCAACTGCAGCTGCTGTGAGATCACGAGTGCTGCTGTCTGGTCATGTCCAGAAGATCCTGTTTTGCATCTGGCTTTTACAGTATTTTACAGTGTTTCTCCTCCTCTTCTGTGGTGGTCCCTGAGCCTTGCGGGAAGGGTATATGATATAGAAGTCCATTTGTGGCTGGGTGCTCTGCTGCCAGTCATGTCTCTTAATACTCTACATACTGTGGCTCCATAATGGGGGGGCCCAAAGGGCCACCCTGGTGGGCTACAAACCCTTGTTGAAAAACTTGCTGCAGCTGGTCGGCTCCTGGCCCTTAGCTTTGGGACTTTCCGCAAGCCACAGACACAGCCTTGCTCACAGTAGGGACTTACCGTCAGCCACAGACACAGCCTTGCTCACAGTAGGGACTTACCGTCAGCCTCAAGTCAGCTGCAGTCCACATCTTCCCTCTTCTCACCCCTACACCTGGGTGTGTTCTGTTCCCTTTTCTGTATTTGTGTCAAATTCTGTGACTGATAAAAAATTCCAGCATACATCCCAGACTCCATTGATCAACCAGCCAAACTACGGTATTACTCTGTATTGCTGTACTTAACTGTGTGTGGGACGGGGAAGTAAAGTCTTATAACAAACAATGTTTGATTGAATTAGGGGGTCAACCCTGAAGATGAGAGTCTGCTGACTCTATGGCTGAGCAAGAAATCTGCTTCCTGGATTATAGTTTGGGTGCCTCAGTTTTCCAGCCTCATCCTGAATCAATACTGACTCATCTAATCTCCTCTAAGGACTTTCCAACTAGGAAGTTCTAGCACTGGTTTGCAGATGAACGGAGACGTAGGAAAGCTACCAAAGTGCACACAGCTGCAGTTGTCACAAATGGGTAGAGCACAGGATCAAACCCAAATCAACCCTGCTCCCTGATAAAGATGAGGGGCCAGGAAGGTAGCTCGGTAGGCAAAGTGCTTGCTTTGCCCGTGTGAGGACCTGACTTCTAGCCATAGAATACATAGAGGAAAAGAGCGGGCATGCCCCCCCCCCCCCCCAAACACACACACACACACACGATAATAATGATGTGATGTAACTTATCTAAAGCTCTGTGGTTATATGATCTACCCTCCATATCACGAATCTAAGCTTCAGAAAACTTACTTTTAGAAGTAAGTATGAACCTGATGATTTTTTCCTTGGTCCAGGGTACCACATCTCCACTTAGAAAGTCAATAAGTTGTTCACACCATCCATTGCCTGGGTTGGGCTGAAGGTCTAGCAGAGGGTCTCGGATCAGTGAGAGCTAACATGCCAATGAGTCCATTCAGACACTGAGAGGCCCTTGGTCAGAGCCTTCTCTTTCTGCCCTTGTTCACAACAGAAATAAAGCTTGAAGAGCTCACACCACAATGCTGATGTCAGACCACCAGCAACCCAGTCACATGATAATCCTTACCACTTCTAGGCACAGCAATGGGCTTGGCTCTAGGACATGTAAATGGTCATGTGATACATGGGTGCAGATGAACAAATATATATATGAAGAGATCTGGAGCAAGGAGGCCAATGCACGCTCAGTGCCAGTAAATAATGAAGGAAAGGTAGACTAAAGAGTTTAAACGGGGAAGATCACCACCAGTCTAGGCGATTGGAGTAAGCCTGAAAGAAGCGGCAGAGCTTAATGGGATCTTGGCAATAATGACCAATCAGGGTGGCAGAGGGACAGCATCAGAGGAGATGTTAGAGATCAGTGCCTGGGCAGAGTGCTGTTTAGAGAGTGCAGTGAGGGCCATAGCTGGAGACAGTTGAGAAGATCTGGCATCTAAGTAGTCTGGAGCTTCTCCGGAGGAGTGTAGCTTCCAGAAGGACTGAGGAAAAAGATAACCAGAGGAAAGAGAGGCAAGACGGACTCCTAGTGACTGAGTAGGCCAAGCTTACCATGATGTGTGGTGATATTTTATTTGTATGTTAATAAAGTTTACCTGGAGATCAGAGGTCATTAGCAAGCCAGGAATAGAAGTCAGGTGGTGGTAGCTCACGCCCTTAATCCGATCACATGGCAGGCAGAGTCTCTGTGTGGTCAAGGACACAGCCGAGCATGGTGACACACGTCTTTAATCCCAGTACTAACCATAGAGACCTGGAGGTCTGTATAGACAGGCAGTGATGAGGAAGTGATGTGGCTGGGCTTAGAGCCAATGAGAAGGCAGAACAGGAAGGCAATAAAGGTGCAGGTTAAATAGGAAGAGGCTCTCTTGGGAAGCTATGGTGATGTGGTGAGCTAAGTTTAATTGGTGGCTATTGCTCTGATCTCTACAGCTTGCACCCCTGTGTTTGGCTCTGTGTTTCTTATTTAATAAGACTGCCTAGAAATTCGTCTACAGTGACTAATGTTTATCAGGGATACCATGAGGAAATACATGGTTAAATTGGTCAGAGCTCTGCCAGCTCTGCTCAGCAGAACTTCACTGCTCCATAGCAGATCTGTGAGCATGTTGGGCTCATGATGATTTGCTCTGCTTTTCTCCTTAATGCTTGGTGGCTACAAGAGAGACACATTTCACTACTTGTTTTGCTACCATGGTTGCCATAACAACCCTGATACCTCTGATGTCTGTGTTTCCCAGCACTGTGTAATGCTGTCTAGGCACTCCTCTCTCCTCCAAAATAGTCTTAGGTATCTCAGGATGATGTCAAACTCACTATGTAGTAGAAATGACATTGAAATTTTTATCCTTCTGCTTCAACCTCCCAAGGGCTGGGATTAGACTTGTGTCCTCATGCTAGTCTATATGATGCTAGAGATTGAAGCCAAGGCTTTGTGCATGATAGATAAGCACCCCGTCAACTGAAGCCATGTCCCTAGTCCCTAGTGCTGTAATTCTTGCATGAAAAGCTACTCCCCAAAGAAGCAGGAGGCTACCTCCCCTCATTGAACCCTTTATGAAATAAAGACTTTCAGCTTCTAATCCTATCTCTTAGATGTGTGACTGAATCTGGGCCTGAACTTAATACCTGAGTAGTTAACTTAGCTAACTAGTACTTACTCTCCTAATTACAGTGATTTCTAAGAACCTTTTGGGGAAAAAAAATGAAAGCTTTCAAGGAGTTCCACACAAATTGGTTCCTGGCAGTTCTGCTGAGCTGTCCATCAAATGTGCTCAGATCTAGGTGTTTACAGAATCTACCCAAGAAAGAGACCAGTGTATCCTGGTGGATAAGGAGGCAGGACTGAAGGTACTCTGTTCAACAGCAGGATGGTGCCTTAGCTAGTTCTGCTGTGGTACAAACAAGGCTTCAGTCCTCTGCTTCTGGACCAGTGCCATCTGAGTGGGTGCAGAGGGCGGTGGGTAGGGAAGGAGGGAGCTTCCTTGTCTCAGTTTTCAATACCACAGAAGTGCCTACATCTAACTATACCATGAACAGATTCCCCCAGACACACTTCCAAGTAAGCCCCATCCTTAGAGGATTTGCTCTGGCAACATCATCTCAACTGTTTCTCAAACTAGTGTTTTTCAATAAACTTCAGATTAATAAATTCTTCTTGGGTAATTGGGAAGAGAAATACCAAAGGGAAATGAGAAGCATGGAGAAAAATAGACACATGAGGATACATGTGGATCTCTAATGGAGTTTTTCCTCTCAAAACTATTAAGGGATGGGGAGATGGCTCAGTTGCTGCACATGAATGGGGGCCTGAGGTTGGTCCTCAGGATCCATGTCCAAGTTGCTGTAATCTCAGTGTAGATGAGGCAGACACACAAAGATCTATTGTAGAATATTGTTTTAAGATATGTTACATTCATTTATGCTGTGGAACAAATGTTTAATGATGCAACGATATGTTGCATTCTTTTATGTTGCATTTGTTTAACTCTGTGAAGCTGTGTTACTGTGCCTGTCTAAAACACCTGCTTGGTCTAATAAAGAGTTGAATGGCCTGTAGCAAGGCAGGAGAAAGGACAGGAGGGGCTGGCAGGCAGAGAGGATAAATAGAAGGAGAAAAGGAGAGAAAAAGATCAAGGAATGAGAAAAGAAGAAGGAGGATGTCAGGGGCCAGCCACCCAGCTCCAGAGCCAGCAAGAGAGTAAGAAAGAAAGAAATGTATATAAAATAGAGAAAGATAAAAGCTCAGAGGCCAAAGATAAACAGGATAATTTAAGTTAAGAAAAGCTGGCTAGAAATAAGCCAAGTTAAGCCAGGCATTTGTGAGTAATAATAAGTACCCCTGTGTATTTTTATTTGGGAGCTGGGTGGTGGGCCACTAGAAAGAGTAAAGAATAAAAACAAACAACCAAGACCACTGGGACTTGCTGGACAGCTAGTCTGTTCAAACGGGCATGCTCCATGTGCAGTGAGAGACCCAGTTCCAAGAACTAAGGTGGCAAATGGTTGAGAAAGCTAGCCGACATCAACCTTTGCACACACATGTACTCACACAACCCAACCATTGACTTTGGCATCAAAACCAGCATTTTCCTGGAGTCTGGTGTTATTTTGGTATGTGATCCATGGGGCACTCTATTTTCTCCATTATCTATAAGCAACTTCCTTCAGGCCCTAGGACACCATTTGCCTTGGTCTTTCATATGCAGGATCATAACCGCAGAATGACTAGAGTTGTAGTGTGTGTTTATATCAAGGGTGCCATTAGGTTTTATAGACCTCTTGCTGGCTTTCACTAAGCATCCACCACCAGGATGATGAGGTAGTTTATATTCAGTAGGATGCTGGGTCTCAAAATTCCCTGAGTATTGATTTTACCAGAAAAATGTTCTGATTTACTTTTGAAGTTGGTTCTCAATTGCTTAAGATTCTTTGGGGGAACATAGGCATGATTAAAGGTGTAATTACCAGATCCTTCACCTACCTCTGTACTTTTTAAATATCCAACCTCCTGGATGTCATTGCTCAGAGGATGACAAGACTCACATGGCCATGTGAGCTTAGCATTTGCATTTCAAGAAGATTCTGCTGAGAGACTCTGCCTGGATATTAGTCTTGACATAGCAAGGGTTAGGGTGTGTATGTGTGGGGGTGTCCCACTGTTGATTCTTAGCAGGCTGTGTCTCACCTACTGTTAACATTGGATTCTCTGTGGTCTCGTGGGACTGAGGCATACAGAGGCTGACAGGTTGAGTCCATTCAAACAGAAATAGTTTTATTAAGGGTCTGGTTAACAAATCTAGATGATTACACAAGAACAAAAAAGTAAAACCAGTTAGAATTTAACTCTGTCTATCCTAAACTCAAGAGGAGACTTGAGGAGGGATAGGGATATTACTCAGTCAGTTAAGTGCTTGCCTTTCAAGCATGAGGACCTGAGTTGGGTTCTTAAGACCCACATAAAAAAGCCAGGCATGGCGGTACTTGCTTTTTTTTTCAGTTCTGGAAAGGCAGAGATGGGCAGATTCCAAAGGGTCACTGGCAAGCAGGTCTAGCCTAATTGTTGATCTCTAGGTTAATGAGAGACCCAGTCTCAAAAAACAAAGTGGCTAGCATCTGAAGAACAACAGCTGAGGTTGACCTCTGGCCTCTGCATGAATACACATATATACACGTTCACCCATACAACACATGCATGTGCATGCACACAGGTGCATGTGCACACACACACACACACACACACACACACACACACACACACAGGTGACAGGAAGATTAAGTACTTTAGGTCAGGGTGTAGGGGCCATTTGTCTAGGGCAATAGTTTTTAGGGCTGAGTGTTTTCAGGTACTATGGGCTTGATAGCATGCTTCTGTCTGAGCCCCATCCCCATGATTTCTGGTTCAGTGGATCTAAAGTAAGGCATAAGAAATTAAATTGCTAACATATGTCCAGGGGATACATCTGCTGTGGGGTCCAGTAGCACACTTTAGTTATGGTTGCCCCAGGGCTTGGATAGTTGGGAAAAGGCCACATATGAAGGAATAATTATTTCGGAAGCAACACGTTTCCTCTGTCCAGATGCCCCAAGTGTGGCTTGAGGCTGATTCTGTCCGAACAGAAAGGGAAGAATAAAGGGAAGGGGAATTCTGAGGGAGGAAAAGCTGGCTTCTGAAACAGAATACGAAATCACAGAGACAAAAAGAAGCTGTTTCCTTTGGAGGGGATGGAGTTGGTGCATGGAGACCTGGCTGAGGTGAGCAGGTCTGTGGGGAGGTCAGATGAGCAAGACACCAGCGGTGCTGGTGGCCTCGGGGGAGACCCACTGGCTAGATGGCCAAGGTCCAGGCTTCTGGGAGAAAGAAAATCCAGCCTCACTAAAAGAGATGGAGTCAGGCTGGAAAATGGGTCATGGGGCTGGGGAGATGGCTTAGTGGGCAGAGTGCTTGCTGTGAATGCAAGAATTGGAGTTCGGATCCCCAGGACCCATGCAAAGTGTCAGGTGAGTGAGACATCCACCCGTAATCCCAGCATTTGGGAGGGAGATGGAGGAGGAGGATCCCTGGGGCAAACTGCCTAACTAGACTAGGGGAATCGGTGAGCTCTGGATTCAGTGAGAGGCCTGCCTCAATGTCTATGGTGGAGAGTGATTGAAGGAGGCGCCCAGCATCAAGCCCTGGCCTGAACCACACATATGTACACTCCACGCATGCAAACACATATGTGTGTATGCATTCATAACACACGCACGTGTGTGCGCGCACACACACACACACACACACAAATAGATCAGGCCTATGACAAAATGCTCAGGTGCAATCACACAGAATGTCCAAAGGGCTGGGAGGGTAGCCCATCGGGGAATCTGGAGAGGAATGACTTCATTCTGCAAGAGATGTAGGCACTGAGCCACACACGGCCAAGCTCAGAAGCAGGGCTGAGAACCAAGGGCAGGTGGATGAGGGGGACGATTAGAACTCTTAGCAGCAGGCAGAGGCAAGAACCAAAATGAGGAGGAAGCAATTAGCCTGCTGCTCTCAGGGGTAAGCACTGACCTTTGGAAGCTGTACAAACTGACCCTGAGCACGGGGGACCTGATGTGGCCAGCCTCTTGCAACTCAGTCCATTGGAGGGGGCCCTGACACCCACAGTTATCCTCATATTCTCCTAGAAGTATCATAGTGGGGGTTGGAAAATTAAAGTTTTGTGCCCAAGTTAATATAATTGAGCCAATTCTTTTAGCCAAAGATCAAGAGTCCTAATTCCGTCATATTACTAGCTGATGCCGCATGACTTATATCTGAGTGGTAGCCCAGACCCACAAAGACAAACATGGTATGTGCTTACTCATAAATGGATATTAACTATAAAGTAAAGGATAACCATGCTACAATCTACAGACCCATGGAGGCTAAATAACAAGGAGGGCCCAGGGGAGGATGAATGGATCTCCCTGGGAAGGGGAAATAGGGAGGATTAATTTTCAAGGTGTTGAGGACACACACTGTAGTCATACAGTACATACATGTATCTATGCACAGACACATACCCTTGCATGCACCTATCTGTCTTTCATACATATACATACACTTCCACAATTACTTTCTGTATTGGTTGTTCTTCTCATTGCTGTGGTCAAACGCCTGACAAGAAGCAGTTTGAGGAGGAGGAGGAGGAGTTTATTTTGTCTCACAGTTTGAAGGTATCATTCCATCATGGTGGGGAAAGCATGCTGGCAGGAATGTGAGTTAGCTGGCCACAAGGCATCCACAGCCAGGAAGCAGAAAGAGACGAATACTTGTGCTCAGTTACCTTTCTCCTTTACTTTTCATATTTTTTAAAAATTCAGGTTATTTGTTTATTTTATATCCTGACCACAGCCTCCCTTCCATCCTCTCCTCCCACTCCCCCTACCCCTGTCACCCCCATCCACTCCTCCTCTGTATTTGCTCAGAAAGGGTCAGGCTTCCCTTGGGCTTCAGCAAAACAAGGCCTGTCAAGCTGCCATAAAATCAAGCACCTCCTTCTGTATTCCGGCTGGGCAAGGCAATCAAGCATGAGGAACAGGTTCCCAAGAGCCAGTCAAGGCACTGGGGACAGCCCCTGCTCCCATCACCGGGAGTCCCACAAATAAACCAAGCTACACCACTGTCACATATATGCAGAGGGCCTAGGTCAGTCTCATGCAGGCTCCCTGATTGCTGGTTCAGACTCTATGAGTTCCCATGAGCCTGGCTAGCCATTTCTGCATGTTTTCCTGTGATGTCCCTGAACCCCTCGCCCCTTCCCCTCACCCTGGCTCCTACAATGCCTTCTTCCTATCCTTAGCAGGACTCCCAGAGCTTGGCTCAATATTTGATCCTGGGTCTCTGAATATGCCTCCATCAGTCACTGATTGAAGGCTCTCTGATGACATTGGGGTAGTCACCAATTCTATCACAGGGGACAGCCTGTTTGGCTATGCATCCACTGCTGCCAGGGCTCATAGCTGGGACCATCCTTGTAGACTCTCGGGAGTTTCCTTTGTTTCTACCTGACCCCGTAAAGTCCCCCTTTCCAGTCATCTCTCTCAGCAATTCCCCCTCTGCCTACTCCCAACCAGATCTTTCAAGTTCCTATTCCTACCCACCCCGAGTCCATCCAGGAGATCTTCCCTATTTCCCCTTCCCAGGGGGATCCATTCATCCTCCCTTGGGCCCTCCTTGTTATTTAGCCTCCATGGGTCTGTAGATTGTAGCATGGTTATCCTTTACTTTACAGTTAATATCCATTTATGAGTGAGTACATACCATGTTTGTCTTTGTGGGTCTGGGTTACCACTCAGATATAAGTGAAAGACCTGTATGACAAGAACCCTAAGGTTTTGAAGAAAGAAATTGGAGAAGATATCAGAAGATGGAAAGATCTCCCATTCTCATGAATCAGTAGTAAAGCATAGTAAAAATGACCATCTTACCAAAAGCAATCTACAGATTCAGTGCAATCCCCATCAAAATTCCAACACAATTCTTTACAGACCTCAAAATTTCATATGGAAAAACAAAAAAAAATCCAGGATGGCTAAAATAATCTTGTACAACAAAAGAACTGCTGGAAGTATCACCACCCCGATCTCAAGCTCCACTATGGTGTTACAGTAATAAAAACAGCTTGTCATTGGTATAAAATCAGAAGCATTGATCAATGGTATCAAATCGAAGACCCAGACATAAATCCACACACCTACAGAAACTTGACTTTTTGACAAAGAAGCCAAAAATTATACAATGGAGAAAAGAAAGCATCTTCATCAAATTGTGCTGGCACAACTGTATGCTGGCATGTAGAAGAATGCAAATAGATCCATATCTATCACCCTGCCCCAAACTTAAATCCAAGTAGGTCAAAGACCTCAACACAAATCCAGTTACACTGAACCCGATAGAAGAGAAAGTGCATATTAGTCTTAAACACATTGGCACAGGGTCAACTTCCTGAATAGAACACCAGTAGCACAGACACTAATTAATAAATGGGACCTTATGCAACTGAAAAGCTTTTGTAAGGCAAAGGACACCATCAATAGGACAAAATTGCAGCAGACAGAATGGGAAAAGATCTTCACCAACCCCATTTCTGACAGAGGGCTGATTTCCAAAATACATAAAGAATTCAAGAAACTAGACATAAAATAACACAAACAAATAATCCAATTAAAAAATGGGTTAGAGACCTAAATAGATAATTCTCAACAGAAGACTCTCCAATGGCCTAGAAACCCTTAAAGAAATGTTCATCATCTTTATCCAACAGGGAAATGCAAATCAAAGTGACTCTGAGAGTCCATCTTACCCCTGTCAGAATGGCTAAGATCAAAACCACAAATGACAGTATATACTGGAAAGGATGTGGAGAAAGGGGAACACTCCTTCCTTGTTGTTGGGGGTGCAAATTTGTTTATCCACTTTGGAAATTAACATGGCAGTTTCTCAGAAAATTGGAAATCAACCTACCTCAAGGCCCAGTGCTATCACTCTTGGGTATATACCCAAAGGATGCTCAATCACACCACAAGGATACTTGCTCATGCCACAAAGATATTTGCTCAACTATGTTCATAGCAGCTTTATATGTAATAGCTAGAACCTGGAAACAATCTAGATGCCCCTCAACTGAAGAATATGTAAAGAAAATGTACATCTACACAATAGAATATTACTCAGCTGTCAAAAAATTGACATAAGGAAATTCAAAAGCAAGTGGATGGCACTTTCTCTTTTTTAAGTTCAGGACCCCAGTCCAAGGAATGCTGCCACCTACATTTAGGGTAGGTCTTCCTGCCTCAATTATCACACGCTAGAAACTCACTCATAGACATGGCTAGAGGTTTGTCTTCTAGATGATCTAGGTCCTGCCAAGAAATGTAACTACCTCTCCTACCTACCATAACTCTATCCATTCATCCATATATCTATGATCTATTTATCCAGTTGTCTGTCTGGGTTATAGAGTCTGTCTGGAGTAGACTATTACACTCTATTCGTGCCTACCCCTCTTTCCATCATTATCTTCAGGATGGTATATCTGTCCTCATAGGTTACATTAGGTATACTAATCATTAATTAATTAATAACATTGCTAATTAGGTACATTAAAGAGACAGAGTAGTGGAAGAAGAAAGCCTTGGGCTGTGGACATTGACTGGTCAGGTCCATTCCCAACACTATCTTGTTCTTGGTGTTACACTGGACACTCATGTAACTTCTGTGTACTCTGTTTCTGTTGTTTGTAAAATACTGTTGGTTGTATACCATGATGTAAGCACCAAGTGGGAAAATAGATTAAGAGGTACACTCACTATAGTAGGTCAGCTTTTATCTGAGAGTACACCAGTATGTGCATACCTACATGTGTTTGTGCACCTAGAAGACCACAGTCAACCTTTGGTGTCAATTCTCAGGAAGTGCTGTTCACCTTGTTTTTTGAGACAGGGTCTCTCCCTGGCCTGGAACTTGCTAATAGTTAAGGCTGGTTGGCCAGAAGACACAGGGATCTTCCTGCATCCACCTTCCAGTGCTGGGATTATAAGAACCTGCCACCACACCTGGCTTTTTAAGTGTAGACTCTGGGTCTCAAACTCAGGTCCTCATGTTCTCAAGGCAAGCACTTAACTGACTGAGCTATGTCCCAAGCCTTGTTATAGCTACTGTAACTACCACATGTGGACACAATAAATCTTTGGTCTTGGGAGCATTTTATAGAGTCCCTGTGTAGCTAGGACTGCTCTGCCTTGATCTGCCCAGGCTGCCACCAATGCCAGTGCCATGATTATGCCATGTCCAGGTTACCAAGCTTCCACCTTACTAAATAAAAATTAAAATCATAGCTAGGAAGAGAAACTGCTCAAAAATGTAAAACAAACCCTAATATATAAGAGTTGATTCTTAGGATTTCGTGGATGCGGATATAGGGAAAAGTAATAGAACTTCTAGAGGAAAAAAAGCCTCTCTTGACTGAGTGTGTGTGATTTTTTTGTATTAATAACAGGACCATCGTACTTTAGATAGACATAATACATTTGAGACACTTTCATCTCTTTTAAAGAGAAGCATGACAGAGGTAGGGAAACCGAGGAGGGGACAGTCTTACTTGCCTGATAGAAACTGCACATAAGAGGAGTTGCAAAGGAGCGTTCGCTTGATGACCCACAGGAGAGCAAAGAGCAGGAACACCTGATGTCCTGGAGGCCAAACTCTCAGTGAGGCAACTTCTAAAAACAGTTTGGATAATGGTTTTTACTGTGAACCACAGGTACAAGAACGCAGGATGTTAAAAATAGTATTAGGACCCTTACTGGGTATGTTTTGATCACTAATGAATCCAGGGGTCCTGCTACCCAAGCAACAAAGGTGGCCATCTTTGAGCATCTGTGTTTGCAAGAACAGAGAGTCATAAAATGAACCAGCCATAGCTGGTGGGAGATGTCCTTGAAATGTCTTATTCTGAGGAAGAAAGGACCTGGGCAGTTGCTTCTACCACATTGAGATTTCTCTGCTGTTTTTGGCATGCCATTCGATAAGCCTAAGACACAGGGTGAGCCAAATTTCTCTAGGACATTTGGCCATTCCTTTAGCACTGTATCAGCCATACTATTTTCATTTGGCTGAAGAATAAAATGCTTTAAAATGTGTGTGAGTAGACCGTGGAACCGTGAGATGGAGGAACTGAATGTTGAGCATCAGGAGTCAAACATCCCATGGCAATGTGGACAGTAGCTCTTCAGGCACTTTAGTAAATAGTGAGGCTCAAACCAGAAGTCTTATTGTTCTGCAAATTGCCTTCAGAGTTAGACCACAACACTTGCAATTCAACCAGCCTATGTAGTTTTCAAAAAAGCTATCCCTTTTTGATGGTTCACATGTCTTAAAACTGTCATCACTGACCTGTCCACCTCCCCTCCCCCAACACACTTTGTTTCAGGCTGGCTCTGCTAGCCAAATATTCCTTCAAATTTGTGATTCAACTTCATTAAAAAATGTTCAGGAGAAAAAGTTTGAAGACAAGCAAGCCTCAAAAGCAACTCATAAAACATCTATAGCAATGTCAACCACTTAGGAATAAATATATCATATATATTAAATATATAGATAACAAAATTATAGAGTATAACTTGCCAAGGTGATGATTTGAAGAGAATGAGTCTCATTACTGACAGACTGGTGGTTTCTGGTGATTATGGCTAAAGAATATTAGATCATATAATCACAGATTCCTATCTTCTGTGCCAATTTATCTTTGTCTACAATATGACAATTGTTTATATTTTAGGCAGATTTATTAATTATTTTTTTATTTTACATCCCAGCCATAGTTTCCAATCCTTCCTCTCCTCCCAGTCCATCCTCTCAACCTCCATTGTTCCCATCCCCTCAATCCACTCCTCCATTTCTGTTCAGGAAAGGGCAGGTCTCCTATGAATATCAATAAAACATAGCATATCAAGTTGCAGTAAGACTAAGCACCTCCCCATGTATTAAGGCTGGGCAAGGTGACCCAGTATGAGGAGCAGTGTCCTAAAAGCTAGTAAAAGAGTCAGAGACAGCCTCTGCTCCTGTTGTTAGGAGTCCAACAAGAGGACCAAGCTATACCACTGTAAGATATATGCAGAGTGCCTAGGTCAGTCCCATGTAGGCTCCCTGGTTGTTGGTTCAGTCTCTGAGAGCCTCTGTGAACCCAGGTTAGTTGATTCTGTGGGTTTTCTTGTGGTGCCTTGACCCTCTGGATCCTACAACCCTGTCTCCCCTAATGTTTGGCTTTGGGCCTGCATCTGTTTCCATCAGTGGTTGAATGAAGCCTCTCTGATGACAGTTGGGCTAGACACCAATCTATGAGTATAGCAGAGTATCATTAGGCATCATTACATTGACATTTTTTCCCTCCAGTCATGTTTGGTTCTATCTTAGTTCTCTGGGTCAATCAGCCTGTGGGTTCTGGTGCTTCAGTCAGTGTCAGGGGTGGGCTTATTTTCCTGGCATGGGTTTTAAGCTAGACCAGTCATTGGTTGGCCAGTCCTTCAATCTCTAGGTCACTCTTATCCCTGCACATCCCATATGCAGGACAGCTGTAGGTTGAAGGTTATGTGGCTGAGAGGTTTCCTTGCACCAGGTTTTTACCTGACCTGAAATGCCATCCCCTACTTCTAGTAGAACTCCCCCTCCAACCTCCCCTACAACCTGATTGCTCATGTTCCAATGCTCACCCACCCACAGTCCACTCACAAAATCTCTCCTATTTTCCCTTTCCAATAAGATCTGAGCACGTCCCCACCCCACCCCCGCCTTGAGTCTTCCTTGTTACCTAGTCTCTCTGGGTCTGTGGACTGTAGCATAGTTATTCTTTATTTTATAGCTAATATCCACTAATGAGTGAGTACATACCATGCTTGTCTCTCTGGGTCTGGGTTACCTCACTCAGGATAATTTTTTTCTAGTTCTATCCAGTTGCCTTCAAATTTTCTGATGTCATTGATTTTAACAGCTGAGTAATACACCATTGTGTAAATGTACCACATTTTCTTTATCTATTCTTTGGTTGAGAGACATCTAGGTTGTTTCCAAGTTCTGGGTATTACAAATAAAGCTTTAGGCAGACTTGTATGCATATTTATTTTTTTTAAAAATTGTATGGGGTATGTTATGTGTTTGGTGTATGTGTTAGTGTGGGTGTGCTCACTCGTGTGCATATGTGTGTCTGTAGAGACCAATGGTCACAACCATTCTCCATCTTTATGTTTTGAGACAAGACTTCTTATTCAACCTGAAGCTTTATTGACTTTGTGAGGTTTGTTGACCTTGAGCTTCGGAGATCCACCTGTCTCTGTTTTCCCATTGCTGGGGTTACAGGTATGTGCCACCACACCTGGCATAGATACCAACTATGCTATCTTCCAGCTCCCTGTTCCTGTGTGTATTTTTTAAACTCCTGAGGGTTAATGTCCTGTATATCACAATGACATGTATGCCTCAGGGTTGTGTTTAGTTTAGGGTTACGTCATTCATTGTGGTGTTTAAAAACAGCAGAGATGCAATTTGATACAGAGTAGATTTCATATAAATTTGAGTACACAGAATAAAGTCCACTCAAGAGGTATTTTATTCTGTGTATTCAGTTCTAAGTATCTATTTATTATCTATCATCTATCTGTCTATCTATCTATCTGTCTATCTATCTATCTATCTATCTATCTATCTATCTATCTATCTATCTGTCATTTATTAATCTATCATTTATTATCTACCTACCTACCTACATATCACCTATCTACCATTTTTTTTTCTGTCTGAAAACAGAGGAGAGATTATGAGAAGAATATAAACATAAGGAGGAAAAGAAAACAGATGGGTTAATTTAACATCTGCAAGGAACATCTCATCTCAGAATCTGAAATTTTGGTTCTAAGAAGTAATGTTTTCACACATGAAGGCTAAGTTTTCAGAAAGATTCCAGACAACCCAGAGCATCTATGGACACCATAGAAAATTTGATCCATGCCGTATTTCAGAGAAAACATTGTCGACACCCCAAACTTAACTTATATTTAGTGGGGGAAACTTTACAAAGAATTGGTTCCAAGTTTCCAAGGTTCCCCCCTTGGAGTCAGTGACTGGCTTCAAACAATTGCTGAATGTCTCCCTTTTAAACTGAAGGTCTGTATAAAGACCTTCATCCCCAGGACCATATGCAAATCCTGGCCAATTACCAAAAATGGTTCCATTCATGTCAAATATTCTATCTTTGGACACTCTATCTTTCCACACTATTCCTTTTGGTCTGTAAATGCCAGTGTTCCTTCAATCTGTTAACATAACTACCCTTTCCCACATTGAAAGAACTGTAAAAAAAATTAAATTAATAATTAATCATTATTTGTGTATGTGTGTCACAGTGCATGTGTGGAGGTTACAGAAAAACTCAGAGGTTTTTTGGTTTTCTGTTTCTACTACAGGCAGTCAGCCTTGGCAGCAGGGACCTTTACCCACTGAGCCATCTTGCCAGCCCTCTGATGCCTTCATATCTAATTTAAAATCTGTGTCTCTTCAACTCTCTTTATTTTATAATACAATTCTGAGAAAAACCCAATGTGGTTAAATCCAGCCCTTTAACCACTGTGACCCTGTGTAGAAGTGTATGGAGAATGTATCGTCATCCTAACTGATCCATCACTAAATAATCACTTCTAATGACAGTCTGGTCATTATTATGCTAATGAGTCTAACTACACTTCTCTGGTCAATTTCCTTTTCCACCATGCAATATCTATTTTATGTCCCTCCACACTTCAATGTCCAAAGCATGCTCTTTAGCATCTCACATTCTAATTTCTTCATTAGTGCTTCTTTACCAAGAAAATCCCTTTTAGTAAAGTTCTTGTTGAAGTAAAGGTCATATTGGTTTCACTTTATTTATTACCAAGCAGCAAGCAAACGATGCAAAGGCCGGTCAAGGTCAACATCCTAGGTAATTAGTGATGCTGTCTATCTTTTCGCTGGTCCTTCCCAGAGATTCCTTAGGGTTAGTTCAAAATTCTCTGAGTAGATTGAAGCATCTACCAGGCCAGAAGAACATAGCAACTGAAAAGCTCGCTATCTTTAATATTTTTATGTGTCTGTGTGGATACATGTCATGTTGGATATATGCATGCACACATATGTGTATGGAGACCAGAGGTCGAAGTTGGATGTCTTCCTCAATTGCTTGCCCCCTTTCGTGAAACAAGGTCTCTTGAATCTGGAGATTGCCCATTTTTCTGGAATAATTGGCCATAGAGCCTAAGGAATTCTCCTATTTCTTCTCCCCAACACTGGGGTTATAGGCATGTGCCTTTATGCCCTGATCTTTGTGTGGGTGCTTGGGAATCTAAACTCAAGTTCACATAGTTGGGCACTTTACCAACTGGGCCTCTACCCAGCCCATCCTTCATATCCTTACCTGGTAGACCAGTCACTCCTGCAGTCAGATGTCTACCCCAAATAATGCCATTAGATTCCACCTTCAGTCCATCTCCTGAGTCTGTCCTTCCATCTTACTTACCTGAGTGCCAGTCACATCGTCCTTTACATTCTTGCTTGCTATAATGTGAGTCAAATGAATCTATTTAAATAAAGAACAAGAAAATGAGGCTCGCTGTTGCTCACGGTCTTCTGATGGTTCCACACACTTGTAAACCTTGATGGCTCCAAGCATGCTCCACCCTGCCAGCCTTCCCAGTGTCATGCTGTGATTTTTCTTTCTGCTCCATGGACTCACTATGATCTTGCAGCTGCAAGACCAGAAAAGTCAAGTACCTACTCTTAATGCCCCTTTCATTATTAATTTTCCTGAAGGTATTCCACATACCCCATCTCTCGAGCATTAATGCTCAATACAACAGTGCTGACAGAGAGTAAAGGGGAGGGACAAGGGGGTAAGGCTGGTTAGTGGGGACCACACAACAAAGCTTTATTTATCCTCAGGGGCTAGACAAAGGCAAGTTCACTGGCACCTCACTTTGATATGCAGTCATTCTCTCTCAATCAGTTTCAGCTCATCCAGTCTCATCTTTCCCTCTGCTACTCCTCTCCTTTCCTCTGCCCACACTTTTATGTAACTGTAGTGCCTGGCACCATAGGTCACAGTGAGAACCATGGCATAGTATCCAGCAAAGATGCAAAACAGAACTTGGTGAGCAGAGAGAAACCTGCACCAGGGGCACCATCTCGTCTGTGGCCTTTGCACCAGAAGCATACAACTCAGGACCCAATTTTAAGTAGACACATAAGTTACTGCATGCCATTTCACAGTAGGGTGACTATAGACAATATTGTTTGTTTTACAAAAATTAAAAGGGAGGATTTAGGGTTTTTCACTATAAAGAAAGAATAAAGATTTAGAGGAAATTGATATGTGTACATGTTTTTGTTTGTTTATGCACATATGCTGTGTGCAAAGGGCAGATACTGAGGTCTTGTGTCTTTAATTGCTCTTCACCTTATGAAGCAATGTCTCTCCCTGAACGTCAAGCTCATACTTTGACCAAATTGGCTGGCCAGGACCCCCCAATGATCCTTGGTCTCAGCCTTCTCAGTGTTGGGATTCAGTTTGTGCTTGTGCACCTGTCATTTTTACAAGGGTCCTTGGGGGGAGATACTTAGGTCCCCATGTTTTCATGGCAGGGACTTTACCAACTGAGCCATTTCCTCAGCCCACATGTCTACCTTGGATTGAGTATTACCTAGTGCATACTGCATAAACGTAAAGGCTTTTCATGTGTAGTTACAGAAGACCTAGTGTGGGAGGCCAGCTCCCATCTTTTAAAGGGTTCCTATGAAGAGGAGAGAGGGATAAGAAACTCGTCGATAGAAAGATAGCAGAGATGAGACAGACAGAAACACAGGATAGCTTCGGGAGGACCTGGGTCAAAACCCACTGGCCCCTTCTGTCTCTTCAAAAGGGCTTTTTATAACAATGCCAAGGGGTGGGGCAAAAGACCTCTCCCTTGCTAGATTAAAGCACATTGCACAGCCAAGTGTAGACACTTCCAAACACCTGGTAATCATGCCTCAGGTCAAATCATCCTCTTATGGAGCTCTGGTGGGTAAAGCAAGCTTGGATTCTCAGACCCTGAGTAAGTTCTCACTAGGAAACCTCTGTGGGGCTCTACAAACTCACTACAAAGACAGCACCTTGCCTTGGCAATTCACACAGAAGGGCACAGCATTGTCTATTTCCTCTTCCTGTATACAGTTTTTCTTATTTATCACTATCTGATAGTATATAATTTATTTATGTTTTCTCTTTTATGGAGATGTAAGATCATGACTCTGAGAAGGAATGAATTAATCACAGAATGCCTTGAATAGAAGCTATAGTCTAGGTACTTGGTAAATATTCACAAAATAAATGCACACTTGATCTACATTCTGATTAGTCTTCTTGGTTTTAATCAAAATTCATTCGCAGCAATTACCTCTCTTTATTCTTCATACCAATTTCTGAGGTAGGTAGTGCAAAGAGATGAACATGTCCATTTGGCAGGTAATGTGAAGTGTGTTTCAAGGCACAAGGACCTGCCTAGGACCACACAGCTCACAAGGGAAGACTGGATGCCTAGTTTCACATTCAAGTTCAGTTCTCATATTTGTTGCTATGAGCTAGACATCAAAAGAGACTGCATTTTAGTGATAGGCACCAGGTCACCTTGTACACAAAATGTTCCAAAATGTTGGTTTACAGGAAAAGAACTATTTTTTGCCCACTACAATTATTATGTTCAATAGATAAGATTCTCTAAATAAAGTGTCTGATTCCAATTCCCTTTTAAAAAGGGAACAAAAGAAAGCAGTGTCACAAAAATGTAAACCATCACAAAGGTTAAGGCACTAAGGAGCATATCGGGCATAATACTATACCATATCCTCTGCTCTGGAACATGGTCGGGATGTTGGTCTTTCTGTCCTACCATGAGGAGTGAATGTCAAATATTTTACCCCTTGGCTTACTTCTAATTGTGGAAAAACGCTTTGTGCAATTTGATAACACCTCAGCTACTTTTCTCTTTCCGGCAAAAGCACCTTAAGGAAGAAGGGGTGTGTTTTGGTTACAGTTGAAGATCTGCTCCACCATTTCAGCAGCCTGAGGAAGCCGGCCACATTGTACTCGTAGGTGAGAAGCAGAGAGAGCCGAGTGCTGACGTTCAACCCACTTCCTCCTTTTTATTCAGTTAGGACCGTAGCCAGTGAGATGGTGCCACCTGCGTTCAGGATGGGTCTTCCTGCCCTGGTTAATGCTATCAAGACAATCCTTAGAGGCATCCCGAGGGGCCAGTCCCCCAGGTTATTGTAGATCTCATCAAGCTGACAGTTGAGGTGCCTCTTAGCCGCATTTAGCCAGGGTCCACAGAATATTTTCTGTCAGAGTATCTTCATAACTGTGCAATCTGAACAGTGAATTATTTTCCACCTCATTAAATGAAGCAGTTGAAACTTGACACAAGGAACAGCAGCTGGCAAGATTCTATGACTCCAGCCGCGGCTGCCTGCCTGCAGTGCTCTTCCTGAGGTTCCCCGCGAACCCTGGGAAGGTAGGCAATGTGCCTGTCCACACTCCCCGATGGCATTTGGACAGAGACAAGCTCTCATCTTTCAAGGCCGAGTCACAGAAAGTGACACTTGAGGGCTGGAAGAGTTAGCAACCATGAAATTCTGGGAGCTGTCTTCTCAGAGAACTTGTCACCGTGCTCATATTTGGAAACAAGCTGTCCTTCTCTGGTACACAGCTTCTTATAGCTCCCGCTAGACAGTGACATAAAGCACATTTCAGACATCTGTGGTTCCTACAGTGTCATGAATATTGACATCTCTTTTCTTCTCTCATTAGCATTCACTTTCCAACTGATTAATGGATAGAGAGCAGTTAACACTGTAGAGCAAGTGCCAGGATCATCTTCAGTGTTACACAATACAATCTAGAAGATTCTTTGCCACTGAAGTAGACTTTTCCAGCTGGTTTCTTCCCATTGCAATGAATCTGAAGTTAGCATAGGATTTTAAATTTTAACAAAAATGTGGTATTTATTAATAAAGAATATAGGCTCATCATTGTAAATGTATTTTTCCCATCACATGCATGCCTGGCTATTTATTTTTATTTTTATGTTTATTTAAAAACTTGTGTTCACATGCATTTGTGTGTTTATGCTCTTGTACTAGTGTGTGTACACACACTTGCATGTGTGCACATGCATGCGTGTGTGTGTGTGTGTGTGTGTGTGTGTGTGTGTGTGTGTGTGTATGTAGGTGCCTGAGGAGACCAGAAGAGGGTGTCTGATCTTTTAGAGCTGGGCTTACAGGTGGTTGTAAACTGCTGGATGTGGTGATATGAACAGAACTCAGGTCCTTTAGAAAAGCAGCAAATGTTTTAACTGCTGAGTCTTATCTCTCAGTCCTACTTCTGAACATTTAGAGAGACACTAGGAAGAAATTTCCAAAATAGTGCTGGTCTAAGGAGTTGAGTCTCAGTTTTAGTCCTGCCGCAAAAGGGAAAACACCGTGGACGTTTCCTTTTTTTTTTTTTTTTTTTTTTGAGTTGGGGAGCAGGCAATGAGACCAGCAGTGACTCTGTAAGTATGTATGCAAAATACTCAATATTCTTGGTGCATTGCTTAAAGTTGAGCGCTTCTACGTTAGTCAGTCATTTGAGATGGATTCATTTGTCTTGAAGGCCTATCACCTTCTTCCTTCCTGAAATGTACCTCTTAGGGAAGGATCTCAAGCCCAGGAGAGATACACATTTTTAACTCTTGAGGATTTCAGCACCTTGCAATCCTGTTTTTCCGATTTTCATCCAGCCACCTCTTTCCCTGTATAGGTCAGGAGACTGAGGCCCAGAAAGAGGCTGTGACTTCTGAAATCCTTCACGTATTTTGACCCTTGTTTTCTACCATGTTTGGTGCAAAATTATGCAAAGCTTTATTGCTTTGCTTATGATTAAGCTTGACAGTATTATCAGGAGAGAATTTGCATTAATTAAAAAGTGGTGAAACACATTATTTGTGGACAGAGAAAGTAAGTAACCAGTCTTTCCCACTGACTGGAGTTTCTTTTTTCCAAAAATTTATTTTGTTTTAGTATTTTTGTGTTTGTGTATGTGCAGGTGTGTGTGTGTGTGTGTGTGTGTTCAACTGTCTTCCTCTATTGATCTCCACTTTTAAAAAATTTATTTTTATTATTTTTAATTAATTGCATGTGGATATGTATATGAATGCAGGTGCTCACTGAGGCCAGAAGATTTCAGGCATGTGGTACTGCACGTGGCTTTTGACGTGGTGTTAGGAGATGGAACTCAAGTCACCGAACTTGTGCCACAGTCGCTTTACCACCCTGCAGTCATCCTTGAAGCCCTCACCCCTCCCAATACAGGATTTTATGCATAGTACAGACCTTAACACTTTCTGTCCCAGATGTGAAAATGCTTGCCAACATTCTGCTTCTTAGCATTCGTAGTCATAGATGAACATTAGTGAAAGGGAGCTAGCTAGTGCAGAAGGCTCCTGACGCATCTTGTTCACCCCGAGCACCCTCAATTTTAAGGTCTGATGTGGAGCATAGAGACATCTGTGGTGTGGTTGCAGTATTAGAAAGACCCAATACCTGGAAACCCATGATCGTATTCTTCTTGAGTTAATTTTTGGCATCTCTTCTCCCCTCCCCCACACATCCTCTAGTCTTCAGAAAATGTGGTTAGTGACCCAGGGGGATGGTGGTAAGTGTTGGCTGATAAATGGTTTGTGAACATCTCAAACTCTCTCATTGCTCAAATCTCATCTAATTCTAGGTTCACTGTCTCCAAAAGCATAGGCATATGTGTTTTAATTCACCTAACTCAACACCAACTGCTCAGATTAGTTATAATGGCTATGAAAGAGACTGGCCCTTCTTGGCAAAATGCGCACATGAACTCTATTTCTGTTTCATAGAGTCTGATGTCCCATTTAATTGGCTATATTCATAACATGCTATCTGTAGCACAGACTGTTTAGAATCCCATGTGATTTAACAGTAAATTTATTTTTCTACTGTTATACCATTTAAATATCTTTTTTTTTTTTTTTTTTTTGGTTTTTCGAGACAGGGTTTCTCTGTGTAGCTTTGCGCCTTTCCTGGAACTCACTTGGTAGCCCAGGCTGGCCTCGAACTCACAGAGATCTGCCTGGCTCTGCCTCCCGAGTGCTGGGATTAAAGGCGTTTAAATATCATTTTATGTTCATGCATTCATAGTTGCTTTGAAAACTAATAATTCATCTACTTGTTCTAAAAATTTCATCAGTACTTTGTACATTTAAGGAAAGCCTTCAACTTAAGTTCTTACTTCTTTATGCATACACCAGAACCACTCATGTTCCTATAACTATGTCCCTTAAATGATGGTGCTCAAAACAATGTCACTTTTATCATTTTCTGTGGCCTCACGCATCACCCCATTTAGTAGTTTCTGAGTGTGTGTGGCTCACACCCACGTTCATAGGATTCGATTCTTCAGTCCCCCTGGTGACTGTAGAGGCTGTTCAGCCATGATGGTGACATGCTCAAGGGTGGGTTCAGGCCTTTATAAAAGAGGCATGAGGTATTGTCACCACTTTCAGTCTGTGAAGACTCAGAAATGAGCGCCATGGGCCAGAAAGCAGATGTTTACTAAACATCAAGGTTACCTTGATTTTGAACTTCGAATCCTTTGGAGCTGTGAGAACTGAATATCTGGTGCTGGCAGGCTCAGACTGTGGTCAATAAGCATTTCTTCGGTATAATACAGAGAGCAGGACCACTTAACATGACTCCTATCTTACCCGTATTGCCATGAATTTTGTTTTGTTTTGTGTTTTGAGACAAGATCTTGATACGCAGCACAGACTGGCCTCAAACTCAATAGCTTCCTGCATTAACCTCCTACTTCTAGGATTACAGGCATGTGCCACCATGTCCAGGCTTAATTTTCAAATAGTTATTTATGTTCTGAAAAGATACATGAATAGATACATTGAAGAAAACTTTTATTTACTTTCAAATATTTATATTTATTTATTTGTGTATTTAGTGTGTGTATGTATGTGTTATATATATATATATATATATATATATATATATATATATATATATATATATATATATATAAAATTGCCTGCAGAGAATATACATCAGAGGGCATCAGACCTTCTGGAACTGAAGTTATTTACATGTGAGCCATCTGTTGAGTGAGCTGGGAATTGAACCCAGGTCCTCTTGAGAGCAGAAAGTGCTATTGGTCACTGGAGCCATCTCTCCAGCCCTTGAAGAGAAACTGAAAAAGCAGCACAAAACAACTTCAGGTTTCCTGATAGTATTTTTTATTTAAAGATTTTACATTTAAAGATTATGTGCTGACTAAAACATTAAATGTTATATGCATTTGAGCTATGAATTATAGAGCTTAAATTAGCCATTCATAATTCTTCATATTGTTTTTGGAAAGGAAAGAACTA
Organism: Peromyscus eremicus; assembly: GCF_949786415.1. NCBI lineage: Eukaryota > Metazoa > Chordata > Mammalia > Rodentia > Cricetidae > Peromyscus > Peromyscus eremicus. The sequence continues at coordinate 91,182 of NW_026734688.1, read as the reverse complement.
TCATAGAGTGACAATAACTGTAGCATTTCAACTCATGGTTTTCAGTTCCAACCAAAGCTTTTGTAGCTTTGAAAATCAAGCAATTATCCACCTTTCAGTATTTCTGCAAACAATAAAAGTAACAGATTTCAATATTCCAGGTAAATATATAATAAATAATTCAATTACATTAATAAAATTCAATACTAGTTGTTTAGTCCTTAGATGTTTAATATAAAACAGCATGCACACACACACACAAGCACACATACACACATAAAATCACATGTGCACATATATACACACGAACACATATACACACAAGACCCTCATTTGCATTCCTACACTGCACATGCCACACAAAGAACACAAACATGTAAATATGCACAAGTATACATGCACACAAATACACACAGGAAAGTGCAAACACACATACATACATACACACAGGTACACATACAAGAACACTTGAACACACTCCTAAACACACAAACATACATGCACACACATTTACACACAAAACACTAATTTTTATCCACACAATGCAAGGCACTCATACACATAAGTTCACACATGGACATTTGTACATGCACACACATTCACATTGCATGAATATACAAACACATACACATACCCACATACATATACACACATGTACACATATTTGTACACACAGACACACTGCACAGGTGTACACAAATACACATATACACACATGCACATGTACAGACACACAATTTACTTTCTCTTTCTTCTTGTTCTGCCCATTTTTAATTTCTAAGAACTAGAGAATTTTTAAAGTCAAACATCCATCAATAATTAATGATTGACTTTAAAGGTTTATAATTTTTATTTTATGTATATGAATGCTTCGTCCACATGTAAGGTCTGCACCACGTGCTTACAGTGCCTATGGAGGCTGGAAGAGGGCCTCAGATACCTCAGAGCTAGAGTTAGAGATGGTTGTGAGCCACCGAGTGGGTGCTCAGAACCAAACTTGGGTTTTCTGGAAGAGCAGCCAGTGCTCCAAAACACTGAGTCATTTCTCCAGCCCCTATTTTAAGCCTTTTATAAACAATTCATCAATACATCATCACACTATTACTCTACTATAGTCACGATGACATATTTTTTGAAAAACTATGAAAATTTAAAATACTTCACATTACATAGAATGTATAGAATTATGTGAAATATTTAGGAATAACTAAATATTTTAATTATCATAGAAAAATTAAAATGCTTTATTAAAGATCTATTTCCCCCAATTTTAAACATGCCACCTTGACAACATTGTGGGAAATTTTACTTATCTTCAAAGACCAAAGCACTCCAGTGTTGCCCGAATGATCCAGATTATTCCAGACTTTAAAAAGATGGAAGAACTTCAGTTTCCTCTCTCTGAGGTATGCGTTACACTGATAGCCTTAACTACAAAGTTAGAAACAAAGACTATTTAACTATCTGTGTAAAAACCTGAAATACAATATTTTGTTAAGAATGAGTTTCAGAATTATACCTTGTGTTATTGTAACTTGGGATATTGTGTTCAGGTGTTATCCCTGGGAGGCTACTCTTTTCTGAAGGGAAACAGAGGGGTGGGTCCAGGGGGGAGGGGGTGAGAGCAGGGGTGGGTCCAGGGGAAAGGGGGTGGTGAGAGGAGGGGTGGGTCCAGGGGGGAGGGGGTGAGAGGAGGGGTGGGTCCAGGGGGGAGGGGGTGAGAGGAGGAGAGGAGGGAGGGGAAACTGCAGTTGGGATGTAATATATGAGAGAAGAATAAATAAATAAAAAAGAATAAAATGAAAGAAGATGACACTAACTGAACGCAATTAAAACGGGAGTGTAAGTAGGGCTCGATTTTGATTAATTACATTTTAGTAAATCTATTAATAAATTAGTTTTAATAGAGATTAAAAATATGACATTTACTCTTCATACTGATGGTGAGAGATATTCTACTATGGTGTCTGATAAAATTTAATAGGCACATTTGAGAAAGATTATTAATCAAACTGAATGGAAATTGGTGAATACTCCATCCTTTTGCTGTCACTGTCCGATCAGAAACCAGAAATTTGCCTAAGAACAGAGCAGCAGTTTCTCAAATACAAGCTGATATGATTAGGTATAAGAAGGAAAGAGTAATAGATATTATGATTATGTGTACATCATATGATCATGTATTTAGGAGCTTAGAGAAACAGAGGTTGTTAAGAGACAGTTAATTATATATTAGATTATAAAATTAACATTCAAAAGTTGCTTTTTCTTTAAGATTTAAAATTGGAAAATATAATAGAAGAAAATCTCATTATAATAGTGTTAATAACTAATGCCTAGGAACAAGTTTAATGAAAATACATAAGAGCTATATGAATGAGGAAGTAATTGTCCACTGAATGATCTCAAGGATTTCAAATTTTCACAAGACTAGAAATGCAAGGACAGGAAAATTTAATCTTATTCCAAGTTAAATTGTAAATATGACTTATTCCACAATTTTAAATGACAGAACTAATTTGTTCCAGCAAGATTGCATTGTAACATGTTCAAAGTGAGAAAGAAAATGTAAAAATAGCAAAGATTTATGAAAAGAAATCTTAATATACATTTAAATTATATTAATTAAAAATTTTATCATCATCTATCTAGATATCTATCCTGAACTATCACTTTTTTGTTTAGCTAGTATATGAAATTACTGGCTTTCATTTCTTCCTGATTTGTAAAATGGTGAGTCCTATAATTTGATATGGTATGTGAGTTGATCATCAAATCAGTGGAAAATATTTACAAAATACATTGGCAAGCATAGGAGGCACTTTAGCACATTTATATTTCATGTAAGGTCTAAGCAAAGACAAACAGCATCTTAAATTCTCTTTTATAATAAAAAGACAAGTTTAGATAGACTTATTTTGACAACTATATGGACAAGGTCATATATTATTGGTGATTGTTTAGATTGGTATCAAGTACAGGGACAGCAATTTAGCAATATCTGCCCAAACAGGCACAACCATTTCTCCCAAAGTTTCCACTTGAAAGATTTATTTGAAAGAATCATTGGAACACACATGCAAACGTTCTTGATAACGCTATCAAGTGTTCTGCTATTTACAAAGGCAGAGAAGACAAAATCATATGTGTGTCAACCAGGAGGAAGTAAGATAAATAAATCCCATCTTTCTGTCTATCATCTCTCTATATGTCTTCATATTACCTCTCTTATGCTCTCTCTCCATCTATCACCATCTGCCTATCAACCCATCAGTTACGGGGAGTGAGACATGGAATGAAACCTAACCATCAACACTTATGACTTGGTATAAAGATTTCTGAGAAGTAGCAAGATATCAAGGTATAAAACAGCACAGAGAGTGGGCTCTAAGCCATGTAAAGTGGAAAAGGATAAGTATGTGAACACACACACACACACACACACACACACACACACACACACACATGCACACAGCTCTATGTGCAGGGTTTCCTGTTGAGAACCCGAGTTGTGGCTGTTTCTGAAAGAGAATCCATGGGAAAGCATAGACTTAGGGTGGGAGAGGGACAGACTTCACTTGATGGCCCCTGCACTGGCTGAGTTTTCACGATATTAATTGAGACACCAATACTTAAGCAACAAAATCTTGCATTTAAAAACTGGCAATATATTTACCATAAAATTGAGGAGGCAGTTTGTTTTATATTGACTCTTCTAAAAGTCATTTATTTGTTTAGTGAGCGGTTCATTTTCCATTGCTGAATAAATATGAGTTGACAGACAGCCCCAGAATGGAAATGACTCCTTCTCAGGGGTGAGGGTGTGATAGTGGGTTACAATCACCTGGTAAGAAATGGAAAAATCATGTGATACGTTTTCCCTTCAACACCCCTATTTTCTTATGCCCCATGGGCATTTCTATGACAGGGCTGGGGGGTCAGTAGTGGATTATTTCAGCCTCATTCTACAACCCACACACCGAGCTTTGGTTTCCCTTTGGAAAAGGCATATGGGGAAGAAGTCTGAATGATGAGAGCCTTTTTCACATTTCCTTCCCACTCTCAATAGTAACACCAGCAGGACTGGAAAATCATGTTCGAGTCTGAAGGCTCGAGCGGGAACTACAGAGGCCTCCTTTGATACTTCTGAAGTCATTTTAAATGGGGCCATCCATTTCGTCTGAGTTGCACAACTCATCCAGAACCTAGAGCAGTCATCTATTGTCGCCCGCTGATCACCTGTTCTTCCCGTCATCTCTGTGTTTGATCTTGGAGACACAAAACTGCACGGAGAGCCGCAGCATCCTTGGGTACCCTGCCACCTGCCCTCGCCAATTGACTCGATGGAGAGAATCTTTTCATTTGTCATTTACCCACTGCCAGGGAGGGTGGACTGGGGTGAGTGGTCTATGACTGAAGGATTCAGCAGGGGGTTCAGCCTACAAAAAGATAACCGAGCTGAAACACAGAAAACGGGAGTGCTTTTAAGCAAGGAAGTGATGTCAGCCGCCAGGTGATCCCCTTCAAAATGGATTTCCACTAAACGGTGTGAACAATCACTTCGTGGGATACCTTGGCGCGTTCCTTGAAGGGTCAACTTCTCCCAGAGAGGCCCTCAATTGGCTCAGCAGGTAGTGCCAACAACTCCCTAGCTAATAAAGGCTCCTTTTTCTTTCATTATGCCTTTTTTCCCCATTGGGACTGTGACACTAGAGTAACTGCCTTATGAAAGTCAGTCTATACCTGGGTCCAGTGGTCTGATCTGCCCATGCCACTGAGGTTAAAAGCAGATATTTATGTCTGGAGTAGATGGTTGGGGCTGGGCTCTCCGCCCGACAGTGCCTAGCTGGAACGTGCTCAGGCGAACAGCGTTTGGTCTACAGGGCAGAGCAACAGAGGTAGCGAAGAGGACTGGAAATGCAAGCATGTCTACCTCTCTCACAGCAGAGCCCTGTGCTCAATCAGGAGGTCACTGGGAGGTCCAGGGCAACCTCCTGGAGTCTTGCCTACCGCTCCTTGACCCACTTTTCTTCAGCTGCTACAGGAATGAAGGAACATTTATGAAAAGAGACAACCCATCTTCTAGTTCTCAGTCAAATAAAGAAATATAATTTTACTTGGAAAAAGTGTCATTAACTGACCTAGACATTCAACAACAAAGGAATGGATAAAGAAAGTGTGGTCTATATACAGTGGTTTTTAAAAAAAATTTTTTTTTATTTTGGCCATAAAGAATGAGGGTGAGTCGTTTGCCAGACAATAAATGTAATTGGAGACAATCATGAGAAAGCTAATATCTCATGTTTCCTCTTACTTACGGTTCCTAGAATTTACACAGAACCATAAAATCCTACATATCTGCATGGCATGAACGTAGAAGGGAAACTGTCTAGGGGAACAAATGAGAGAGGAGGGCGGGTCAGGTACAGTAGGGGTTATGCTCAATGTGCACCATTGACTTGTATGAGAAACGGCTTGAATGGTGGTGAGATATATAGTTACTACCGCTTAAAATTAATCTTATACAAAAGTTTGAAAAAATTCCCAATTGAAAAACAAATTGAAATCATTCCAATAAAGTCAAATTATTCGTTCCTTTGCAGTAGTAGATATTGTTGTAGAAAGGTATTCTGCGTTGTATTTTCAAGGCCCACAACACATCTGAAACCTAGACAGACCTTCCTGCCACTCCTTCCTCTTCACTCCCCTGCCCCTCACTCTCTTCTTCAAACCTACAGCTTTGTAAGTACCAGGCGAGTGCTGTGCTGAGTTACACTGAAGCCCAGAGATAGTTTTGACAAAGCTGTGTGTTTCTGTTACTTCAATTGAACAAAATAACCAAGAAGGCCTGCTCACCTTTTTTGCTGCATAAATCATGTTGACAATGAGACAAGGGTCCAGATCCTATCTTTAGACTCTAGATTAGACTCGGATTAACAGCCTTCTCTAAGGTACGTAAAAACAGAGGTTCAAAATTCTATCGCTTCTGGCACAGGTCCTTGTAGGCCCCAAATTCCTGAGCTCTAAATTCATGTATGGAAATTCCTTCACAGATATACTAGTGAGAAATTCAGCAGTGATTTTCAGGTGTTTCTTGTCTGAAGAAATAGGTGGCGTGTTTTATATAGGTACAAATACAATATGTGTGTATGTGATAAATACAGAGGAATGTTCTCCATTAGATATATATTTTAGAAGTCACTGTAGAGAGCAGCCCTCGGTTCAGAATACTGATAACATTTCCTTTCCATAAATCATGCATAATCTTGTTTCACTTGCTATTCCTTCCTGCATTCTACACAGAAGCACAAACAGAAGATCCCCTTCTCAGTTCACCTTACTAGAGAAGACTGTAGAAGTACAGAATGCTCAGAAGTCTTCTCTCTCAGGTGGGCAGTCCTTTGCCCTTTGACTCACTTATCTGTTAATTCTTTTCTGGATGTTACCAGTCCCTTTGTGATTTCAGAATAAGTAGATATCTTGTAAGTCTGATCAAGGTAGCAGTGTTTCAATGTCACATTTCTGCTTGTGGCTTCCTAACACCAGTCTCCATCCCAGACCCTGACCTTGAATTTCAGGGCGTTGCATGTCTTCATTTAGAGACCCATTCATCTTTAATCATCATTAGCTTTTGCTTTCCACTGCTGTACTTTAAAAATGATGTATTTATTTTTATTTAATGTGTGTGTGTGTTTGTGTGTGTGTGTGTGTGTGTGTGTGTGTGTGTCCATGTATGTATGTATATGCACATGCTTGGAGGTACTCATGGAACCCAGAAGAGGGCTTTGCAAGTAGTCGTGAACTGCCCAGTGTGTATGCGGGGAACCAAACTTGGGTCCTCTGCAAGAGCAGTGCTCCTAACTTCTGAGCCATGTCTCACATCCCTCCACTGTCACCTTCCCACTAGTAAATGTCAGTAAATGAGCCCACTTCCTAAAGTTCTCAGGTTAGTGGCCTAGAATTGATTTTTCTCATTGTTTCACTGACTGCTTCCCCATATCAACTCTGAGCCATGAACATGTGCACACACACCTGTGCAGATGCATTGCCAAGTCCTGAAGACTCTAATTCAGACACAGACTTTAAACTTGCCCTTCAGCAGTTCTTTGTTCCACTGGCCCTCACACAGGTTTCTGAGTCAGGTTCTTAACTGCTGTGCACACCCTCACCCTGTGCCTTCCAACTGTGGAGAATAAAAATCTTCTTAAATTAAAAAGTGGGTCATGACATTTCCCCCCGAACTTCTTATTTTGAAATTATTTCAGGCTTATAGAAGAGTGAAGAAGAGACTCTGTAGATAATTCCTATAGACCTCCTCACAGTTCCCTGTAGGGTCAGCACCTTACTTAACCCTGGTCAATCAACAACACTCAGAAGATAAAGCTGGCATAATATGATTAATTAAACTAAAGACATTTTTGATTGTCTCCACGTTTTTCTCTAAAGCCAGTTTTTGGTTTCCGTATCTCTCCTTTATAGTAGCAAAAGTGTACAATGGTTTCCTATGGTTCTTTGGATGAAACCTGCATTTCTAATCATGCTTTATAAAGCACAGCACATGCCCTTGCTCTGCCTCTTCTTCAAACTTTATTCTTCTAAATTCTGTCCTTTGCAATGCTCAATGCTGCTGGTCCCCTTTCAGCTTCTTGAACACCCCAGGGCTCCTTCTCTGCTCAGGGTCTTTATTGTCCCTTCCCTCTGCATGGATGCTCTTATCTTGCATCTTGGAACAGCCAGCTCCTTCCCTTCATTTTGGTCAGCTTAAATATCACTCTTACCAACAGTTCTTAAGATCTAGGTCTCCTATGTCATTCTGCTGCTTACTTCTTACCTAGAAATTAATTTATATTTTGCAATGATTTTGCTCATATGCAGGCTTATTTGGTTGTTATCTGGCCCAGTAAAACATCAAGTAAGAGGTGAGGTAATGCATGTGTAGTTTTCTTCGTCTTCCACAAAGAGTTCTGTCTTAGTTGAGGTTTCTGTTGCTGTGAAGAGACACCATGACCATAGCAACTCTCATAAAGAAAACATTTAATTGGAGCTGGCTTACAGTTTCAGAGGTTTAGTCTATCATCATCATGATGGGAAGCATGGTGGCGTGCATGCAGACATGGTGCTTGAAAAGGAGCTGAGAGTTCTACATCTTGATCTACATGCAACAGTAAGTCCCACACTGGGCATAGCTTGAGCATATGTAACCACAAAGCCTGTCTCCACAGTGACACATTTCCTCCAACAAAGCCACACCTATTCCAACAAGGCCACACCTCCTAATAGTGCCACTCCCTATAGGCTAAGCATTCAAACACATGAGTCTATCAGGGTCATACTATTCAAACCACCACAAGTTCTAAATACCATTGCAACTCATAACAATATGAACTTATCTCACAGTTCCATAGGGAAAAAAATCCAGCAGGTTTTGTTGATTTCTTTGTTTTGAATCATTTTTTCTGTCTTTTATTTTAAGGGATCAAACCAGGGAACAAGTACTCTACCACTGTATGCTTAAGTGTTAAAATCCAAAAATGAAGGTATTGTGGGATAGTATTAGAGGATGTAAGAAAGTATGTGTTTCCAGAGTGTTAGTAGGGGTTCTCTAGAGAAATATTAGCTGAATCAATCAATCTATATCATCTATCTATCTATCTATCTATCTATCTATCTATCTATCTCATGTATCTATCTATTATGTATCTACCTCTCTATCATGTATCTATCTAACATCTATCTATCTATCTATCTATCTATCTATCTATCTATCTATCTATCTATCTATCTAACATCTATCTATCTAACATCTATCTATCTATCTGTCTATCTATCTGTCTATCTATCTATCTATCTATCTATCTATCTATCTATCTATCTAACATCTATCTATCTAACATCTATCTACCTACCTACCTACCTATCATCAATCTCTCCAGAATTCCCAAACATACAGAAACACACAGCTTGAGATATTGGGGTTGGCAGAGGTTATTGTTGATTTAGTCACAGGAAAAGAAGTTTGGCCAAGAATAGAATCAGAAAGATGAGTAGAGCCAGTGGGAAAAAAAGTGGGAAGAGTTTATGCAAACTGCTGGGTCTGAGATCTAGAGTGACTTAGATTCATATAAAGACTGTCAAACATGGGCTAGAGAGATGAAATGCTTGACACACAAGCAGGAGGACCTGTGTTCATCCCCCAAACTCATGTCAAAAGCACTGGGGAGGGAGGGATGGGTAGAGTCATGTAGCTTGCTGACCAACCAGTCCAGGGTAGTGAGAATCTCTACCAGGAAACAAGATGAGAAGATCCTGAGGAACAACACCCCAAAGAAGTTAGTTTCTGTTCTCCACAAGTACATGTGCATGCACCAAGCACATGTGTATTTGCATACTTGTGAACATGTACACTTACATATGCACAAAGAAAAAGACTGCTAATTTACCTCTTTCTTTGGAGAGGAGAATTCAAAAGCATCTAATTAGTATTTTGATCTGTTTTTGGCATCCCAAAGGACAACTAGACTGAAGAGAAATGAATGATGTATAATACGAAGGAGAGAGAGAGAGAGAGAGAGAGAGAGAGAGAGAGAGAGAGAGAGAGAGATTCTAACATCTGTTCATTTTTGTAGCTGTCTATACTCAGAGTGCTTCTGGAAGCACTCTGCTCTCCCAGTCCATCCAGGCTCATGTTTTTGACTTTTATGAGACAACACAAATCCCATAGCGTCCAGCTCCTCACTAGAAGAAGACTGACTATTGGGATGGCATTGTCATCAGCTCCCCTCTTACTGTTTCAGCAAGCACACCTGGCTGCAGGTGAGCAGAGAATTTCAAAACTGATGCCAGTAGGCTGGGCCTTGGGAGCCCCCACAGAGCCTCAGTGAGCACATGTGGAGAGAGCGGCATGGCTCAGTGGGGAACTAGCAAGTTAAAGATATCTGTTTTTCTCCAAATATGTTCCTGGGAGTGTAAAGATAGACTATGCATTTCTGAATAATAAAACCTGCTGGGAGAGAGTCTGAAGCTGGGGGGTAGGGGGTATGAGTGAGTGTGTGCTTTTCTAGAAAACGAGGAGGAACCCTGGCAGCTGCTAGCAGTGCACTGGTACCTAAGTTTGCCTTAAAGAAGAACATGCGTCTGTGTCTGAGAGGAAGATCAACACTCGGAAGTCAAAGCCAGCTGTTGCCATATAAATGCGTTTAGAAGAACAGCAGCTTGCTGAACATTTCCACTAGCTATAGAGTTGGAGGGTAGGGAGGGAGGAAAGAAGGAAGGGAGGGAGGGAGAAAGGGAGGGAAAGAGGGGAAAGGAAGGATGAACCGACCTTGGTAACTTATAATATACCTGTGTAAGACCTTACTGAGAAAAGAATTTGGAAGCTACTAGCATATTTATATTTGGCTATTTTAATGTATTATTTTTAAAGACTTTAATTATATGATTCCAGTTTTGGGGTCCAGGATTGGGCCTCTGACATCCCTCCTGCCACTGTATTTTAACTTCATTCATTAAAATATATTAACACCTAGAAATCCTTTTAATTCCATTCCTGCCCTCCCTCTGGCAAGAAAGGAAAGAAATTTAAAAAATGTGATAGGTGCTGATCAGATTGTAGAGAGCAGAGATAAATGAAAAGCTTTGGGAAAAATAAAAACTTAGGAGTCAATGTCCTTTCAGGGTAATCCTGAAAGTGCACCAGCGAATGCATGCACGGGTGATCACAAAACAAACAAAATATAGCTGAGATCCCAAGACCTGAAGGTGATAGAATCATCATAAAATATAGTAAGTAACTTGTCTTGGAATTCAGGGGCTGTGATAATTAATACTGTCAACCTGAGGGGATCTAGAAATCACCTAGGAGAAAAATCTCTGGGCCTGTCTGCCAGGGAGTTTCCAGATTGGGTTAATTTGGATAAGAAGACCCACCCCAACTGTGGTCAGTACCATGCATGGCTGGGGGGCCCTGGAGTGAATAGAAAGGAGAAGCCGAACTGAGCAACAGCATCATCTCCCTCTGCTTCCTGACCAGGGAAACCATGTGACTGATTTGCTGCCTACAGCAGGGAGACACCAGGTTAGATTGTCTCAAATCACAGTCCACTTGCATGTAGCTTTTCAAGTCCAGTACCGAAACCAGCAAATCTGATGGGCTTGGAACCATGCCTTCACTGTATGGAATCATCCAGTTAACTTTAGAAGAAAGTATTTTATTTTGAACTTTAAATGTTTATAGACAGAGTTTTCAAAGGATTATTTTCAGATTGAAACCTGGCATTGCTTCACCTACTTCCCACCCACCAAGTCACAAGAGTGTCCTAATCTTTGGGGAATTTAGCATAGTCAGTACACTGGAGGATGACTAAGGGTGATCCTCAGGGAGTCCATCTTTAGAGAGATCCCTTGGCTTGGCCACAGTAAAGGGCTTTTGCCTCCAATTGGCACCTTGCTCTCTAATTTCTTTCCAGCGAATGTCTGGCTTCACAATGAGCTTTTACTGTTGATGAAGCAAAACTCAGGTGGTTGTCTGGATACCTAATTGAGCTCTACTGTGAGATAGTCCAAATAGAGGGAGAGGCTTCTGAAACACCTGACCAGAGCAATCGCCTTTTCCTTGGCCATGCCTGCAAGTGTGGCTAAAGTACGGAGACAAAGCTGCTGCCAGAATGAGACTCTCCAGCAGTTCTCTTCACTCTCATAGTAGAATTACCCAGGAGCTTGGTGCTGACCCCATCAGTGTCAGCTTCACAGAACTGCTGAAGCACTTTCGCTAAAGATTTTGAACTTTCTAAGTCATGCAAGAAAACAACTCATTATTTATATTTGATAAGCAAAGACCATGACGTTCAGAGGGATAAGATAACTTAAGCTTATTATTTCGGAAATAGAGTCATAGAGTTGAGATTTGAACTCAGTTCCCACTGAGGATAAAGCTAGGGATCCCTACATCAGCATTCTTTTCTGTGTTATTGAGAGAGGCACAGGTCCCAGGACTCGCTGAGTTTCTTTGTACAAATCTTCAAAGAGTTTCATTTATCTGTAAAAAGAGAAATGTGTGTCTGGAGAAAATGTCAGAAAAAAAAGGAAAAACCTCTCACAGAGTCACACAAGTTGGGAAGTCATCTTTAGGGCTGGGGAGATGACTCGGTGGGTAGGAGCGATTGCTGCACAAACGTGAGGACCTGAATTCGAATCCTCAGCACTCCCATACAGAGATGGGTCGCACCAATGCCTGTATAGTTCTAACACTGTGGGGCTGGGGGACAGGAAAATGACTGAAGTGTGCTGGTTGCCAGGGAAAGTTCAGGTTCATTGAGAGACCTTATATCAAGGGAATAAGGTAGAGCGTGTACAGGACACACATATGAGGCCGCGTTCCAGAAAGAGAAGTGTGGATCAGAGCCCACAGACAACCAACAGCAAATATGTATTAATGCCGGGAAATGGGTGTTCACAGTGACTGCTGACTCTGTTTGTTAACATATTCTGTCAGTGCTGCTTGAGAAATTGGTCCCTAGAAGTGACTACTACCAACACTTATAGTAACCATAATGATTAATATTGATTGTCAATTTGACAACATCTAGAACCATCAAGGAATCACCGCTGTACATTTCTGTGAGGAATTTTCTAGGTTAGGTTAATTGATCCCAAATGTGGGAAACACTTTTCCATGGACTGGGATCCTATATTGAATAAAAACAAGAAAGTGAGTTGGGCACCAGCATTTACCTCTCTCTGAAGATGCAATGTGGCCAGCTGCCTCATGCTCCTGTAGCCATGGCTCCTTTGCCAGCACGGACTGTTTCTCCTTGAACTGTAAGTCACATAACCCTTCCTCCTTCAAGTTGGTTCTTGTCAGATATTGGGTCACAGCATGAGTAAAGTAACTAATTTGCCCATCAACCAAGAACAAACAAAAACATCACCAACCACCACAACTGGATAAAGCACCCGTCTTAGTTAGAGCTTCTATTGCTGCGATGAAACACCATGATCAAAAATCAAGTTGGAGAGGAAAGGGTTTATCTGGCTTATACTTCCCACTGTTCATCATCAAAGGAAATCAGGGCAGGAACTCAAACAGGTAAAGAAAATGGAGGCAGGAATTGATGTTGAGACCATGAAGGGGTGCTGCTTTCTGGATTGCTCCCTATGGCTTGCTCAGCCTGCTTTCTTATAGAACCCAGGACCACCAGCCCAGGGATGGCACCACCTACAATGGGCTGGGCCCTCCCCATCAATCACTAATTAAGAAAATGCCTTACAGGCTAGTCTACAACAAGAATTTCTGGAAGGTTCCTTCCTCTCAGATGACTCCAGCTTGTGTCAAGTTGACATAAAATTATCCATCACAGTGCAACTTTCTTGGTAGTCATTTGGCAGGTGGTAAGAAAGTGGCTACAAGTATGGCCATCCATGTTATTCAGTAGCACATACTTAGTAAAAGCTTGTCTGCATGAGAAGAAGGAAGAGGCGAGAACACAGAATGTTTTACTTCATGATTTATTCATGTTGATTTCACTGTGAAATTAAGACCATCATAATGATTGGTCAGATCAAAGTGAGACATACAAAGGGTATAAAAATTATGAAACTTATGAATTTGTATACTCAGAAGAAGTGATTGCTTTGCTGTTCCCACCACCAAACCACGAAGCCAAACATGATTTTGAAAACCAAAGATTGGAGATTGGTTAGAACTCAGGCTTGGTACAAGGTTTAGATCAATGGTGTGATTGGAGCAAAATGTCTTAGAATAGTGTCATACCATAGAAGTGCCTCAACATGACAGGAATAGTTTGTTTGCTGAATCCTCTTATACTTAGGTAAATTCTCAAAAAGAGTGCAGGAGTGAGAATCATGAGGTAGAAAGAAAGCAAACATGAATAGATACACAGACACATGCACACTCACATACCTCACCACACAAACATACACACATACACAAACCCAATATAGGAAATTTAGTGGTAGTTGAGCTGGTAAAATGCTTGCTGTGCAAGGATGGGAATATGAATTCTATTCCAAAGAACACACATAAAATGCTGGGCATGATGGTGAATGCTTGTAATCCTAATGCTGGGAAGGTGGAGACACAAGGATTCCTAGGGCATTATGGCCTAAATGACAAGCTTCAGGTCTGTTAGAGACTCTGTATCTAAAACTCAGCTTCATGGAACATGAAAAATGATACCTGAGGTTGACCACTGGGCTTCCATATGCACAGCACATATGTGCACACACCTGTGAATTCATGTACTCATGAATACACAAAAAGAAACCTCAAAATATTTATTAGAATATAGTAATCTATTAAGATGGCTAATTATATGTGCCAACCTGACTGGGTCCTGGGTTACCTACATATTCAGTCACACTATCCACCTTGTTTTCTGAGACATAGTCTGTCACTGGCCTGGGACTTGCCAAAAGTCTTGATTGGCTGACCAGCGAACTACAGAGAAAGTTCTATCTTCCCATCCCTAGCTCTGGGATTATAAGTGTGCCCTACTATGTCTGGGTATTTTTTTTTAAACAAGGATTCTGAAAATCAAACTCAGGTCCCTGTGCTTACAAAGCAAGCTCTTGAAGCGACTGCACCATCTCCCCAGGGCCTTGCTAAGGTCTATACCCCCAAAACGCTCAGCTCATGCTGAACACTCTGTAGTCAACAAATACATTGCATTTCCTATCAGTGAGGGTTACAACTCTAGTCCTGTCTGGTGGGAGTGTCAGTCTATGGTTTTATATTCTCTAGATTGGTTTACACCATATCATCTGGGCAGTCCAACACTGGAGAGACTGAGAATCTGGTAGCTGCTCAGTCCATGAAGCTGGTTGTCTCAGCAGTCCCAATCCGGCCCGAAGACCTGGAGGATTACGGGATTGATACTGGTCTTCAGTCTTCAGTGGAAAGCCTGAAGAAGTTGGCTCTAATATCAATGAGGGAATGATTGATGCAGCAATGTAAGAGATAAATTTGCCATCAAGAATGAGGGCAAGCAGGCAAACACTGTGTGTGTGTGTGTGTGTGTGTGTGTGTGTGTGTGTGTGTGTGTGTGACTTTTTAGATTGGCTTCCATGATACAGTATGACTAGTCTAACGATGTGAGGAGACTTGCACACTGGAGAGGGCTGAGAACCTAGTTCATGAGACCCAGTGCCTCAGCAGTCCCACTCTAGTACTGGAGACCTGGCAGATTCTTCAGTCCACTTGGAATCCTGAAGAATCTGAAGAATGGAATTCAACAGCCAACGAGTAGATGCACTCACTTGCAAGCCCTGAAGAAAAGCAGGCCAAAGTTTTCCCCCCTGATTTCCCTGTATCTGGGCTGTGGAAGGATGATTCCACCCACACTTACTGTTTCCCCTTCAATTAACCTAATAAAGAAAACCTTTCACAGGTATTTCTTGAGGCTTGTCTCATGGGTGATGCTAGATTACATCAAGCTGATAGTCAATGTTAACATCACAGAGGACCATGTTTGGAAACTGGTGTCCACTCTCTATTCCCACCGTTCGTTCTGCTTGCAGCAGATGCCTGTTCATATTACACCAATGGGTGTTAAATGGCATCAGCAGATGTGATTTTCAGTTCCAAAACCTCCACATCAGCAGCAGCTGTGCATTGGCTTGAGGTCTAGATTCACTGATGCAAGACCCAGAAAGTGCTCGTAGCTTGATGTATGTAAGAAAAGAGCACAGTGAACCAAATATTGTGTGACTAGAATGGGAACCTGTGCATGATCATAACTTCTCATTGCTCTTCTTTCTTGTTTCATCGTCTGCTCCATGGTAGACTCTTCTTTCTTGCATCTACTTAAAGGAAGACATAGCTATGAGAACTGCTTTGACTCAGAAAACATGACTGGAATATGCTTCAGGCCTGAGTAGCCCTGAGAGTCAGGTTTTGATGTGCTGTATTATCTCGTCTCTCTTCACAATAAAAACGTTTAGAATCAGCTTGGATTATGGAGTGAGGAGATATGTACCACACTTCCTGCTGATCTGCAATAGGCAGCTCTTATTCTAAGTCACTATGATTTGGGAGATGTTTGTTACTGGAGCATAACCCAGACTTCTGCCTGCTTTACAGATATAGAATGTGCATCATGATAGACACACACACACACACACACACATGCTCACACACCAGTTGCTTCTGTGTCCATATTATTACACTATCATTTTGTTCTCGAATACAGTTAGTTTTTAAGTCTTGAACACAACATCAGAACTTCCAGCTCTAAAATTCTGTGTCTCACCTGATTCCCTACCTCTGGGAAATTGTAACTGAATCTTAGAAAATTCACAAACTAAGAATGCCTAGATTTTAGCTTTGACTTCATCATACACAGGCTGTGCAAACTCTGGTAAATAGCTCTCTCGTCTTACATTTTTTTTTAAATGAAAAAGCGCTTTCCTTACCTACTTAAAACATTAAGAAATGCTAGTGTGAAGTAGTTTACGTGAATGCACTTTACACAATGAGAACATCAGATTGTCATTCTAATAGTAATTCTCCCTCACATTTCAAGTTACATGCATACATCAAGAAGCCCTTCCATCTATCAAAAATTCCTCATCTCATGAGCCTGAACAACATCCTAGTCAGTGGGAAAAGGTGCTTATTGCCAAGCCTGACCACCTGAATTCTATCCTGGGAACCCACAAGGTAGAAGGGGAGAATGGATTCCAAACAGGTTTTCATCTGACCTCTACATGCATATCTTGGCATATCTGCATGTGACCCCAAATAGCTAGCTAGCTAGATGGATAGATAGATAGGTAGATAGATTAATAAATTTAAACATAAAAAAGCATTTCTCACCCCAGTTGAAACAGGTTTATACTTACCAGGTCTTCAATCAACAGAGGTAGAATTCCTACTGACATTTGCAATCTGGTGATATTCTCTTTAGACTGTCTTTAAAAGCTAAGTTACATCACTAAGCCATAACCCTCAAAACCACTCAGTACATAAAATTGTGATTTTTTTTTTTACATATTATTTTCAACTCTTTTTGCTGAAGTGGTTTTTCCAAATGCCAAGTTTTATTAAAACCATCTCTCCTCCTATCTAAGTAAGACTTTATTTATGTCTCTGTAGTACCACTTAACTCAATGTACCTACACTATGGGTAATTTTTCTCTCATCTACATTAAATTATCAACCTATTAAGGAATTGTGCTTACATAACATTTTTGCATATATTCAAGGTGTTGCTTATAAAAGGTACTCAAGTACCACACTAGATTCAATAGATTTAAGCTAAATTGGCATATTTAAATCAAGTCAGCACCATTAAATTCATAGCCCATGATGGTAAGATTTCTAATATATATATATATATATATATATATATATATATATATATATAATTTGCTGTGAAGTACATAATGATTTTAACAAAAAATCTGTGGAATTTACTTATAGAATATAAATTTTCAAATCTAGCTTGCACTACTAATATCTTGTACATGTATGCATATGTCTTTGTGTGTGTCTAACGTGTTCATGTGCATGTGGAGGTCAGAGGTCAACCTCTGCCAGATGTTGCTCCTTAGGGGTGGTCAACCTTGATTTAGAGATATGATCTCTTACTTGGGACCTGGAGCCTGCCAAGCAGATGAAGCTAGCTGATGACTGAACTCCAGGAATCCACCTGTCGCACCTCCATGGCAATGGGATTACAGATAGAGCAAGCACACTACCCATTGAGCTATATCTCTGGCCCCATTGATCCAATTATTAATGATACTTCCAAAACAACATCAAATCCATCATTATTTCTAATGAATACTCTATACACCTGGCACTAACTGTGAAGGAAGTGTGTTATGCCCCTGAAAAACAACCAAATTTGTAATTTCCTAAGGAAGAATTTGTTATTCTTGTTATTTCTGACCAGTGGTTTAAATCAACATGACTCTTACATTACAATCTCTGAATAAAATATGTAACATACAGAATGATGCTTATTAAAAATACTTTTTTGGTCTCAAATGTCTATAAAGCCTTGTGAGCTGTTTTCTCATTATTTGAAATAATGTTCTCCCACTCAGTCTCATTAGGAAGTAAGGCTTGGATCCCTAAAGCACACATTTCCAAGCAGAGTCAACTCTATATTCCATGCACATTTCTAATAATCATTCTTGTGTCGGGCAGATCTCTTCATAGTTATAGTGCACCCAAGCATTCTGTTTTAAGCTGGTTGTAACATTATGATAAACCAAAAATGACATTAAACTTCAGATTGTCATAGCTCCCCTCCCAAGTGCTGGGATTACAGGCATGGGTCACTATGCCTGGTTTTATATCGTGCCGAGGATCAAATCGAATGCTTTGTTAATGTTAAGAAGGTACCTTACTGATTGAAGTCCACTTTTAATAAGTAGTTCTAGATTTGAGTCAACTGTCAAATAGAATAGCCTAATGAAGCATCAATTGAGTTATTTACTATTAATGATTGTGGTGGCCAGAATTCTAGCTCCCCAGTCATCAAAAACTGGAAATATTGCTTACAAGGTAAAATGAGCTATTACTCGGAATCAATAATCCAAGAGATTGAGAAATTATTATAGATTATCACGGTGTATGAGGGAGAGAGGAGGTGAATAACGATGTGTCTGTTACCCTTTTCATTGCTCCTATGAAATATCTGATAGAGCAATGTAAGAGATGAGGAAATGATTTGGCTCATAGTCTTAGGGTACACAGTTCATGATGAGAGGAAGGTTTGGTAGTAAGGGCAGCTTTTCCTGTGTAGTGGGAACTTAAGATGTGGCTTGTTCATATATTGAAGTATCAGGATACAGAGTTCCAGGAAGAATACAGGTGGATATAACATTCAAGGCCTGCCCCAGTAACTTCCTTCTGCTACCTAGGCCACAGTATCACAATCTCCAAAATCATTATGTCTTAATTAGGGATTCTGTTGTGAAACATCATGACCAATATCAGCTCAGGGAAGAAAGGATTTATTTCATTTTAGAGCTTGTAGTCCATCGTCCAGGGATTTCATGTCAAGATCTGAAGGCAAGAATCTGGAAGCAGGAGCTGATGTAGAGGCCACATAGGAGTGGTACTTACTGGCTTGCTTCCATAGCTTGTTCTGTCTACATTTTATGTAATCCAGGACCACTCACCCGGAGGTAGTGCTGCCTTCAGTGAGCTAGGCCCTTCCACATCAATCACTAACCAAGAAAGTATCCCACAGACTTGCCTATAGGCAATCTTATGGAAATATTTTCTCAATTAAGCGGGGGGGGGGGGGGTTGAGACAGGGTTTCTCTGTGTAGTTTTGGAGCCTTTCCTGGAACTCACTCTGTAGACCAGGCTGGCCTCAAACTCACAGAGATCCGCCGGGCTCTGCCTCCCGAGTGCTGGGATTAAAGGCGTGCGCCACCACCGCCCGGCCAATTAAGAGTTCTTATTCCAAGATAACTGTAACTTGTATCAAATTGATAAAAACTATCCAGTATAAATGACTTCTTATCAACTTGACACACAAACAAATAACTGTTCAAATTGAACCTTTTCTTGTTCAATTGTCCCAAAGATTGCATTTTAGTATAAATATCAAAATACAAAACATTCTAACTTTTAAAAGTTACATGGTCTTTAAAAATTCAAATACTTTTAAACATTTTGTTTGTTTAAAATACCCATAGTCTTTTCCAAAGTTCAGTTTCTTTAAGCTAGCCAAGGTTTCTTTGAAATATCTGAAGTCTTTCTAAAGCTAAAAAATCTCAATGAAATTTTAAATCAAGTCTTTCTAAGATAAAAAAGTTTCTTAATAGTAAGTTCATATAAAATAAAAAATAAATTAAATACTTTCTCACTCCAGGAAGGAAGATTCAGGGTACAGCTAAGTCTGCACAAAGCAATACCAAAATTCAACGGTGTAAAAGGTTCGATGCCTGATGTCTGGGACCCACTCATTATCATGTGGTTCCAGAGGGCCTCGACTGTGACACTTCTCAGGCTCTGCCATCCACAGCTCATGTAGCTGGCTTGTCTCCCAGGCTCAGGCTGGCTCCGCTCCATAGATGCTGCTGTCTTTGGTGGTCATTCTAGAAACTGGTACCAGATCATGGGATATTGCTGTGACAGAACTAACCTGGCAGTTTTGAGGAGGATTGTGGATGGACTTTGATACCAATTTCTGCTTAGTTAGGTTTTTTTTTTTTTTTTTTTTCTGTGATAAATCACCATGACTGAAAGCAACTTAAAAAGGAGAGTTGGTTTCATTTTATGGCTTACAGTCCATGGTCCATGGAAGTCAGGGCATAAACTGAAGGCAAGAACTGGAAGGCAGGAAACCACGAATGGGGTTCTGCTTACTCGTTTGTTCCTTATGGCTTGCTCAGGCTATTTTCTTGTTACAACCCCAGATATCTGCTCAGGTGACCTCAAGTGAGCTGGGTCTGCCTCCATCAATAATCAATCACTAATCAAGATGATAACCCACAGACTTACCTTCAGGACAGTCTTGTGGAGGCATTTTCTCAGTTGAGAATCCTTCTTCCCAAATAACCTTAGCATGTGTTAAGTTGACAAAACAAACAATCAAACAAACAAACTAGCCAATATCCACATACCAAGTGGTCATAGGTTTCATATATAAATTATGACATACAGGCAGAAGCCAATAAAGGAGGAGTTAGAAGTGCTGTGTGCAGAATCCCCTGGAAGCCAGATGTAGCAAGCCAATTAAGTAAAGCTTTTCTGCATCTTCTAGAGGGAGCTTATCGCTGCACAAAACTGTTTGGATATCCAACTTGCAGTATAGCAAGAAGTCACTAAATTTGACATAGTTATTCCAGTGTAAATGGGAAATTGATAAAGTAGCTTGGTATATTGGTGCACTCCCATAATCTCAACACTTGGGGTAACTGAACAGGAGGATCCCAAGTTCAGGCCTTCTCATGTTGCAGAAGGAGCTGAAGGGTTGAATGGGCAACTTAACAAATCCCTATTTGCACATCTCCAGCGTTTTAAGTGTACAAGCCACATCTTACGAAGGCATTTTCTTAATTGAGGTTTCCTCCTCTTAGATGACTCTAGCTTGTGTCAAAACATTAATCAGCTGGACCACGAGTTAGAAGAATGTGGCAATATTTTAACTGTGTTTAATAAAATAAATCCTTTGTTCTCTGGTTAAAAATCCCTAGATGAAGGTAAGAACCACTTATTTCTGAGTTTTTGTTCTCTCTGTGCTGGCATGATACTAAGCACCTGTATAGTTGGGCTATGCAGAGGTGCTGGCTAGATTTTTGTCAACTTGACACAAGCTCGGTCATTTAAGTAGAGGGATCCTCAATTGAGGAAAAATGCCTCTATCAGATTGGGTTGTATTCAACTATTTGGGGGGAATTTTCTTGATTAATGATTGGTGTAGAAGGGCCCAGGCCACTGTGGTTGGCCAACCTTGGGTAGGTGGTCCTGGGTTGTATAAGAAAACAAGGTAATTTGCAATTTATTCTTGCTGGGAGAGGGAAAACAGTCCTCCACTCCAGTGGAGTGTTCCCTGAGTATTTGTATATCAGCCACACTTCAAAGAATGTCCCATGCCCAGAAGTAGCTGGCCAATACAAAATGAACTCCATTTTTTTTGTGTGCTTTTTGTTTTGGTATTTTTGTCTCACTGATTTTTTTTTTAGTTTGTCTTGTTTGATTTTCATTTTTTTAATTTTTTTATTTTATAATTTAATTTAATTTTACATATCAGCCACGGATTCCCGTCCTCCCTCCTCCCCTCCTACCCCCCACCCTCCCCTCAGCCCACCCCCCATTCCCATCTCCTCCAGGGCAAGGACTCCCCTGGGGATTCAGCTCAGCCTGGTAGATTCATTCCAGGCAGGTCCAGTTCCCTCCTCCCTTCACCCAGGCTGAGCAAAGTGTTCCTACATAGGCGCCAAGTTTCAAACAGCCAGCTCATGCACTAAGGACAGGTCCTGGTCCCACTGCCTGGAGGCCTCCCAAACAGTTCAAGCTAATCAACTGTCTCACTTATCCAGAGGGCCTGATCCAGTTGGGGGCTCCTCAGCTATTGGTTCATAGTTCATGTGTTTCCATTAGTTTAGCTGTTTGTCCCTGTGCTTTTTCCAATCATGGTCTCAACATCTCTCGCTCATACAATCCCTCCTCTTTCTTGCTGAATGGACTCCTGGAGCTCCACCTGGGGCCTGGCCGTGGATCTCTACATCTGCTTCCCTCAGTCATTGGATGAGATTTCTAGCACAACAGTTAGGGTGTTTGGCCATCCAATCACTAGAGTAGGTCAATTTGGGCTTTCTCTAGACCATTGCCAAGTGATTTTCATTTTATATGCTATTGTTTTTTATTTGTGTGTATGTGGGGGGGAGGGAGGGAGGGAGGGGAAGAAAGAATGAAGTTAAGTGTGGTTGGGAGGAGGGTATTATTTTGGAGGAGTTGGGGGAGAGGAAGGAATATTACAAAAATATATTGTATGGAAAAATTCTAATAGCCATTAAGAAAACAAGAAAGCAAGCTAAGCAAGCCATGAGGAGCAAACCAGTAAACATGGACTAAGTTCAGGGTCTCTGTGTCAATTCCTGCCTCCAGGTCTGCCTTGAATTCCTGCCTTGACTTCCCTTAATAATGGACTGTGAGCTGTTAGAATTCACTAAGCTGCTTTTGTCATGGCGTGTTTTATCACAGCAATAGAAACCCACTAGCACAATGGGTTCATGCTTGTGCGAAATGCCCAGTGAATCTGAGAAATTAAATCAATGGGTTGTGGACTTTTAAGCAACTGCTTTTTAGCAGTAACGCTAATTGGACTGTTACCATATAATAGTGTCAATATTGTTTCACATTGAATTTTTCCTTTCAGAACTTTCCAGTTACTTTAGTTTGTACCACTACATAGTAGTCATTGTGCTTGAGTGCAAAACAGCAATGATTGTCTCTACAGAGACCGGCTGCAGGCTGCAGAGGTGATTCAGCAGTTAAAAGCACTTGATGCTCTTGCAGAGAGGACCAGAGTTCAGTTGCCAGCATTCATGTCAGACAGCTCACAGCTACCTGTAACTCTAACTCCAAGGGATCTGATTCCCTTTTCTGGCTTCCAAGGCCACTCACATGCATGTATACATCTTACATACATACACACAAATAACAATTAAAAAGTCTTTAGAGACCAGCTGCTCTTTGCTAGTCAACTCACAGATATCCTCTGAGTTCTAGAGTATTCCATCACTGTATTTGGAATGGAAACTACATTTAGATGTGAAGTACTTTGGACAGAGCATCCTAAGTGCTCTTTGATAGCTTTTGTTTTGTTGATGACAATGTCTGTTGCATTGAGAAGCTTGGTGCAGTACATCCTTGCTTGCTTGGATTTCACTGGAGCATCCTCCTTGGGATCCACTGTGGATACAGCGATCTCTCTCTCCTTGCAGATAGAGAAACTGACGCTCAGGTAGATTATCTGTCACCAGTGCTGCTGTGAAGAATCTTTTTTTTTTTTTTTTTTTTTTGGTTTTTTTGAGACAGGGTTTCTCTGTGTAGTTTTGTGCCTTTCCTGGATCTCGCTCTGTAGACCAGGCTGGCCTCGAACGCACAAAGATCCGCCTGCCTCTACCTCCCGAGTGCTGGGATTAAAGGCGTGCGCCACCACCGCCCGGCAGAATCTCTTTTTAAAAGATGAAGAATCCTAGGCCTCAGACACACTTGGCCAAAACATGATGATCTTTCTACTTACCACATCAAATTTTATCTGTGTTGTGTGCATGGGCACATGTGTATATACACACATGTACATGTGTATACATGTGTGGAGGCCAGGACACATCCTTGGGTGTCTTTCCTCAGGAACCACACACTTCCCTTTTGAGACCAGGTCTTTTTCTGGCTTGGAGTTTGCTGAGTAGGCTAGGCAGGGTGGCCAGTGTGCACCAGGGATCTACCTGTCTCTACTTCCCCAGTGAATGCCAGTCTAGGCTGGAGCGCAAGCGCTCATGTTTGGCAAAGCAAACACTTTACCAACTAAGCTGCATACCCAGTCCTATCTTTATTCTAACATGATATTAAAAACAAGAAAAAAATAGATTAATACTATTTCCCCCTCGATATGCTCAATATCTTTACCTGAAAATTTAAATAAAAATTCTCACTTTGAATATGCCATTTACATTTTTTCTGACTTTAATATAAATGTTCAGAACCAAAGTTTATCCTGAGATTTTCCCACTAAAATTATGCTTTAAATATTCATTGTTTTCCCACATAGTTTAATTTCAGCTACAAATTAAGGGGACCTCACACCTGGGAGGTTAAGCTGCAGACACAGTCTTCTGTAATTTAAGAATATTACTGTCTCAGCGTGTCATGTGAACTCCAGATATTTATCTTAGGTGCAGCCTTTCTTTTCCCAGAAATCTCCCACCAAGCTCAGATTCAGCAGGAAATCAAACCCTGGGCACATGTGACTTTGATCCCTGAGTGACTGGCTGCCTTTAAAAGGCTTATGTTTTACTAGAGTAGTATGTGATTAAAACATGAAACCACCATCAAGGAGACCATGTGGCCCAGAGGATGGATGGCCCAGAGGATGGATATGGGGGTCCATTAAAACACAATTATGCTGAGACCTAACGCAGGGCAGCTGTACTACGGGCCACGGCACAAACACTTCCATAGGCATTGCATCACAGCAAGGGAGGATTCTCTCTGACAGACTTGTGTGCCTCAGCCCTTCCACCTCCTACTTCCTGAGCTGTGGCCTTCAGTTAACCGTGGATATTTGTCTCTACCTTTCAGCCTTCTCCAGTCTCCAGGGACATCACACCTTTCATAAAAACTTCTGGAAAAAATGCTCTCAGAATGGGGTAGACCAGTGGTTCTCAACCTGTGGGTCTTGACCCCTTGGAAGGGTCACATTAGATATTTACATTACTATTCATAGCAGTAGCAAAATTACAGTTATTAAGTAGCAATGACATGATTTTATGGTTGGGGGTTCACCACAGCATGAGATGTTAAAGGGTTACAGCATTAGGAAGGTTGAGCTCTGCTGGGCTAGACAATTCCATTCTGTTCCCGCAGCTGAAGTTTGCCACAGTCTCAGTTGCTCTTTGTTATGCCTAATTACAGAATAAGCTCCCTTTATGAAACATGATGTCTGTGGATTCAGCCTCGGTAGCATCCTAATGCCTGAGATGTAGAACATAGAGGGAGTGGAGTGGTGTGGAATGTCATCCTCTGGGCCTGATATGGCTATGGCCCTCTTGAACTCTCAGCAGTTGTTTGTACCTGAGTGAGACCTGCTTAGGACTGGACCTGTCAGTATCCTATGATGGTGGTGGGAAAAGCTTATGAGATAATGTGAGGATGTTGCTGTGAGAGAGATTTTTTTCCCAGTGCTGTAGCCACCATATGTTTCCTATGCTCCTAGATGTGACTCCAACTGTATGCACTGGTTCACTGAGGTATGGTTGTGTGGAATAGTTTCTTTTTTTCTGTCGCTGGTGCACTGTGAAAAAGTGGTATACTGTCCCTTCTAAACATTTGTCAAGTCTGTTAAGTAGTTGTGTAAACTGTTTCTCAGGAGACATGAGCAAAGTCTCTTTCACAGTCTGGCTACACATGCTTCAGTTGTCCACGGTGGTCCAATTCAGCCTCTTCAGTCTACGTAGCACACAGTGCTGTGGACTGTGCTCATTGTTAATAAAAAGCTGTTCAGCCGATAGCAGGGCAGAAAGAGATTGGGCAAGACAGCCTGACAAAGGAAGAGTGATGAGAGAGAAGGGCAGAGTCACGGCAGTTGCCCCTCTAGCCAGACACGGAGCAAGCGGGACATGTAGAAAATGAGGTAACAAGTCTCAAGCCATGTGGCTGAATGTAGATTAATAAAAATGGGTTAATTTAAATGTAAGAGCAAGTTAGTACTAAGCCTGAGCTATTGGCTAAGCATTTATACATAATATTAAGCCTCTGAGTTGGTTTTTGGGACCTGATGGTTGGGACAGGAAACGTTGTACCTATGTAGTCAGGAATTCGTTCAGATGATACCAGAAGGGATTAGCATACTCTGGAGGCTTAGGTACAACCTAAGGTTATTGAATGTATGAGAAGAAACAGAGATTATGAAAAATAGTTGTAAAACTTTTTGATATTTAAAAAAAAATAGTTTTTGCAGAATGTCTTAGTTAGGGTTTACTATTGCTGTGAAGAGATACCATAACCATGGCAACTCTTATAAATAAAAACATTTAATTGAAGTGGCTTGCTTACAGTTTCAGCGGTTATAATGGCACAGGATATACATTACCAATCCAAAACTCAGGGGAGGAAGCATAATGAGAAAATGCTGGACCAAAGCAAGACTGAAAACCAGCTGGGCAAACTCCAAACTCTGCACCTCCATGTCCGATGTCAAAACGCTCTCCACATCTCCAATTCTGTTCAGCTTTGTTGACTGCAAAACATTTCTTTCTCTTGGGCTCGTTCCACACACTGTTAGCAGCTCTCCTTGGCAGGTATCCCATGACTCTGGCATCTCTAACATCTTGGGTTCTGCAAAGCAATTCAGGCTTCAACTTCGCAGCTTCACACAATGGCCTCTCTACTAGGCCTCCATTCAGGAACACCTCTGACCCATGCCTGGCTTCAGCGGCTGTTCTTAGTCAGGGAGGAAACTTTTATAACCTGTTTCTTCTACCCTTAACTCTAAAGCCAGAACCATGTGGCTGAAGCTGCCAAGTTCTGCTGCGTACTAGGGCTGGAACATGGCCTCCTTGTTTAATTACATCTTCACCAGCTTTCTGTTTTCCTTTATTGCCTAAGCTTGGCTGTCCTTGAACTTGCTCTGCAGACCAGGCTGACCTCAAACTCAGAGATCCACCAGCCTCCGCCTTCCCAGTGCTGCAATTAAAGGCGTACACCACCACACCTGGCTCTAAAGTTTTCTTTAATTCCTTTCCACAAGTTGGAAATTTAGCTGGGTGGGATCTTGCCCCGAGGTTACCACTCCCTTTTTTTTCATCTCTTAAACTGTTTATCTCCTTGAACAGAGGATTTAGCTCAATTCCATTTCCTGGTGCTCTTTTTCTCCTCAAAATGTACTTTTTGTAATTTACCGTGCTTAGCAGCTTGCTGCTTTTCATTATAAATCTTCATTAGAGTTACCACTAATATCCGTAGGACAGAGTCTATACTAGGCTGTTTTGAGATTTCTTCTGCCAATGAAATTAATCCAAAATTCTTCACTTTAGCCTCAGGCAGACTCTTCAGAGAAGAGCAAAAGGCAGCCACTTCCTTCACCAAAATATCACAAGAATGATTTCTAGGCAGCATACTAAAATTCTTCTCTGAAACCTCTTGAGCCAGCTCCCGACATTTCAAATCATTATCAACCCAGTGTCTTCCATGCTTCTACTAGTGTGCCCCCTTAAACAGTGCTTAAAGCATCCCACTGATTTCCTAACCCAAAGTACCAAAGTCCATATTACTCCAAACAAAAGCATGGTCAGGCCTATCACAGCAGTACCCTAGTTCCTGGTACCAATTTCTGAGAGGATGACAGGGTTGCTGCCATCTTAGAGAAGGGTCAGACTGAGGGCAGCAGGCCCTGGGAAACCCACCAGAGGATGTGCTGCCCCTCCACCCTAAGCCCTGGGAAACCCACCAGAGAATGTGTTGCCCCTAGACCAGACAATTAAGAACCACATAAAAAAATGAGTTCCAGATATTTCCTGCCTTAACCTAAAGGATATAATAGATTGTATACTATAGCTGTCAGAGGGAGCAAGTTTCCTGTAGATAAGAAATGGAGTGTCTAGTTGTCAGAGAAAAGGGGTCTGCCCATGATGTAGATGCATGGCATAAACTGCTAGAGAATATGGCAATTTCCTTGCATCTGCAACTTTCCAATCAGTTCAAACCAAGTGTCTCCAACCTGAAGTAAGCACCAATCCTGAGCTTGTGACTATACAGAGTTGGAATTCCCCTAGACCCCTGACTGTAACCACTATAAAAATCTGACGCTGTTATTGCTTGAGGTCCCTCTCACTCCACCGTTGTGATGGATGGATAAGGGGCCTGGGTTTGAACTCATGAATTAAAAAGACCCTTTGCTTTCAGATCAGTCTCTTGGTGGTCTTTGGGGACATCAGACTTTGGGTGCAACATTTCTGTCTTAGGGTTTTTATTGCTGTGAAGAGACACCATGACCGTTACAACTCTTATGAAGGAAACACTTAATTGAGGTAGCTTGCTTACAGCTTCAGAGGGTCAGCCCATTATTATCATGAAGGGGAAGCATGGTGTCATGCAGGCAGACATGGTACTGGAGCTGAGAGTTCTACATCTTGACTCAGAGGCAACAGGAAGTCAACTGACTATCACACCTAGGAAAGCCCGAGAAAAGGAAACTTCAAAGCCCACCTTTGCAGTGGCTCACTTTCTCAGATAAGACCATGCCTACTCTGACAAGGCCACACTTCCTAATAGTGCTACTCTCTTTGGAGGGTATTTTCTTTCAAGCCATCACACAGGACAAATATCTACAGGATGACTGGAACTTCTGCTTGACCTTATTTACAGTTATCTCTCCCCTCCCCTCCCCTCTCCTCCCCTCCCCTCCCCTCCCCTCCCCTCCCCTCCCCATTTCTTCTTATCTTCTCCCCCCTTTGCTTACCTTCCCATTGTTTTTCCTTTCCCCGTATTTCCCTCCTCCTCCACTCCCTTCCCCTTCCTTTTCTTTCCTTCCCTTCCTCCTTGCCCCCCCATCTCCACTCTCTTTATCTCCTCTATTCTCTTCCCTTCTTCTCTCCCTTTCCTCCTATCCTCCATCTTCCCCCATTGGCTTTCCTGTGTTTCCAATTTCCAATCTAGCAGCAGGGCAGATTTGAAATGGTTTGTTTGATCATTTAGTTATTTTTCTCAGAGCTGAGGGCTGAACCTTGGGCCTTGTGCTTGCTAGGCAAGTGCCCTATCAATGAACTAAATTTCCACTCTCCTACACCAATTATTTTTGTTATTGTTGTTTATTTTGAGATTGTGATTTAATCACAGTGTTTCCCCCTTCCCTTTCCTCCCTCCAAACCCTTCCATACACCCTTCATGGCCTCTTTTTTCATTAATTATTATTGATGCACATACATATACATTGCTAAATATAACCTGTTGAGTCTCTATAATGTTACTTGATGTATGTTTTCAGAGCCAGTTCTTTGACATTAGATAAACAATTGTTATACTTCAATTTTAGACTGTTTTACATTTGGGTCAGAAGTAAGAAAACTGAATTCTAGTCCTAGAAACTGTCCCTAAGTGGTTCTATTGTTATGGAGTTCAAGACACCCCAGGAAAAGGCCACAGACTCAATCAGGACTATAATTAGGTCAATTTATTGAAGCTGCTAGCAGGAGAGCAATCTCTGAGCCAAACCAAAGACTGCTACACAAAGGGTGTTGAGGGAAGGATTTTTGAAAGTGAAAACCACCAGAAGATCTTGAGTATCTGCATAAGCAAGCTGAGTCCTGTTCTGCTCTGCGGTCCTTGAATGTCTACATAAGCAGGTTACAGAAACCAAACAAACAAACAAAAATAGTCATATAACAAAGTAGATGGTCATGGCTGCACATTTTCTTGGTGGGGGTTCACTGAGTCATGGTTACTGGGAACTTATCTTCCAGGACTGAAATCAGACATAAATGGCTATTAGGTACTAAGTTGGATGCTTAGCATAAAATGGAGTTTCTCTAGTCATTACACTGTAATTGCCTACAAGCCACAAGTCTTTTCAGTGTCTCCAGAATGAAAGATTATGTCTGCATGTTTCTGGGTCTTACCATGCTGCATGCAGCTTGAGTAAAGGCAGTGTACCTATGCATGTGCCTTGAGAAAAGATGGTGTATCAATGCATGCTGCTATGAGCTGCAGGAATATGTAGGAGTAATTGATCTGAATATGATAAAGCTATACCTGGAAAAATCAAGGCATTCTTCCAGAGGAACACAAATCTCAAGGTGTTATTCAACTTCTAATATATCAACTGTTTCCTGCTGTGAATTTCTTGTGCATTCTCATGCCTTCCACAAGAACTTCTAACAGTGTATTTTATCTGACATACTTCTCTAGCATCCAAAGCCAAAAGGCAGACAGGACAAAGTACTTCAGACTAACCGCTGAGTCTCCTGAATTAAGGTAAACACCTTTATGGAGACACCACCTGTCTCCTAGGTGGTGCAAATGAAGCTCAGACCCTCCTTTCTCTCACAGCCCCAGTGGCATTCCAGAGCAATTGACTCAGAACAAAAGGACTTTTTTTTTCTTTCTTTTCTTTTTTTTTTTTTTTTTTGCATACCAGGTGCAAAGTAGCTATGAGACAGTTTTCCTAGCTCCAAGCAGAGTTACCCCACCCTGCCAGTATATGGTGGCATAGGAAAATAGAGACAATTTCATTTTAGTGACTTATAGACTCTTTTACCTAACGATCTGCAAGATTGTAGTTTGAGCACATTTATGATAGACTCGTAGTGTTTCACCTAACCACTTATAAGAACACATTTGAGCACATAAATTTCTTTTCTGACTTATTCCAGGCCTTATCTGACCCCACCACCTATATTTGCTCCCCCTTTGGGTTGCAAATGACGCTGGCTATCACTGCTTTTGTGGGAACCTTGGAAGCCTTAGATTGTATTGTGAAGAATTACTGCTTGTAAGGTGGTAGACCGGTTCCGGGAGAGGAAAGGGAAGGAGCCAAGATGGAGAGAAATGAAGATGGGGATGAGGCAAAAAGAGCTTAGTTAGAATTAGGACAATGAGAGGACAGGGGGTGAAGGGACAGAGAGGAGCTAAGCATGAGAACAGAATTAAAGCTGTGTAGATAGAATTTTATCTCTGTTTAATAAAAGTGGACGGATGAAAGACCTTGGCGTGCTTAGATTCATGCCCTCAGATTACCCCTGCCATTCATAGCATCTACCCCAGGACTCTGGGAGAAATCTCCTCAGGGCAGGCCCCCGAGGAAATTTCCATAGCATGCAACTTGTCATTGCTGTGAGTGCAGTTTTGTTTCTTTCCAACCCTGCCAGCTCTGCTTCTCCTTTGTGTCCCCTAACATGAATGTCTTATTACTGGATTTTATGGACTGACATTCACTTTCCTTGCCATCATGATTCTTAGTACTCTAGACAGTCCATCCTGTCTCTGAGTATATTTCATTTGATGAACTCTACTATTGGTTTGTGTTCCAGCTTCACTTCTGTTGCTGTGATAAACATCACAACAAAGCAACATGAGGAAAGAGAGGATTTTTTTGGCTTACACTTCCAGCTCACAGTCCATCGTGGAGGGAGATCAGGACAGAAAAATCAAGCAGGAACTTGAAGGCAGGCCTGCTTGCTGTTCCATACAGCTCTACCTCTAACCAGGGAATTCACTCACAGCTGAGATAATAGAGCAGGAACTATAGAGGATGCTACTTTGTAGCTCATGGAGATTTATGCTTTTACATTTCAATACTTGCATATGGCATGATGCTACCTATAGTGGACATTTTCCTCCCATGTCAATTAACAATCAAGATCATTCCTCACAGATATGTCTACAGACCAATTTGATCTAGAAAATGCCTCACTTGAGAGTCTCCTCTTTGGTGATTTCTAGGTTGTGTCATGTCAATAGTTAAAGACAGCTAGTATTCCCTAGTTCCTAACTCTGTTAGTCAGGATTCTCTAGAGGAGCATAGCTAATGAAGGATCTATTGAATGACTCACAGGCCTTGGTCTAGCTAGTCCAACAATGGCTTCCCACCCTCAGAAAGTTTAAGAATCCGGGAGTTGTTCCATCCACAAAGCTGGGTGTCTCAGTTGGTCTTCAGTATGTGTTGGAATCCTAAAGAAGTAGACTCTAATTCCAGAGAAGGATCAGTCGGACTTGCTGGTGAGGATGAGGGCAAGAGGCAAGGAGCAAAAGCCCTGATTAAAGGTGCCACCCTTAATCGTCCCACCTCCAAAGGTCTGGATTAAAAGTGGGTCTTCCAACTTCAAATGATTTCCTTAAGAAAACTTCCTCACAGGTGTAACCAGCTACTTGGGTTTTAGTTAATCCCAGATGCAGTCAAGTTGACAAGCAAGAATGGCATCATGCTAACCCTTTGTCAAGAGGATTTTTGTGGGGTTTTCTAAATAGAGTTCAAGAAAGTGGAATAGGGAGCCAAGATGAAAAAGGGGGGCTAATATGTATCTTCCTCATGGAAGTGAACACAGATAGTATATGGACTTCTTGAAATTATTGCTTCAAACATTGTCTTAGAAGGAAAAGCTATGACCAAGATCTAGAACCAACAATGAGACACAATTTAAAGAAATCTCTTCAATGAGTTTCAGGCAATTTCTTTAACCTCCAATGCCTTAGTAAACAATGTAGAACCTTCTAGTGACAAATCTATGAGATGGAAACTGCCCAAGTCAGAGATGACTTGTATCAATTCTGTATCTCATGGTTCATTACTAACAAATGACTATGGAGCGAACCTCTCATTGTTGCCTTTAGTTTTTTAAAATATACATAAAATTATGAATGTGTACATGACATGAAAGTAAAAATGAAACAGTCTAGGAATTAAAAAGGGACAAATGAGAGAAGACGGGATTAGAAATAGAAAAGTAGAAAAGTTATGGGGATGTATGAGCAATGTACAATATATACTTGCATGAAAATGTTTTTGTATAAAAACAGTATTATGTATAATAAACATATACAATGACAGTTTAAAAATTGGAGCAAAAATAAAATGTGAGCAGATCGAATTATTTATGATATTTATTCTAAGGCATACTTGCAAGTACAATTATATTGTTGACCTCTATCACTCTTTTAGATAAAAGAGAAGTAAAATAATGGCCTTCTAGGTATAATACACAGGCAAATGTACTTTTTCCTTCAAATCTGTGAAGGCAAGAGCCCTTAGCTCCAACTCTGCCCTTCATCTGGTTCCATAAATGCCAGGCCCTGGGATCTGAACTAAGGGGCTGCTTTGTGGTCCCTCTCCTGTGTCCCTTCATCTTTCATCTTCACAAAAGTGTGCTCTGAAGAGTGGCAATTATGTGCCATTGAGTGCTGTTGGAATATCAAAATATATCTTTCTGTGAAAGTCCCCTTTTTTCTCTGTAAGGTTGCCCTTCACAGGATTGTTTTTTGAGGCATGGCTTCTCTACAAACTTTCCTCTTTATTCACCATTTTCTAATCAACTCAGAGCAGAGCAAATAAATTTTCAGCCAGCAGCCTATAGAGTTCTGCTGTTTACCCCTTGGTACTGCATATTGAAATGTTTGCTTCTGATACCTTTTCTGAAAAAAATCTGTTTTTATTATTTTTAGTTTTATGTATATGTGTGTGTCTATGAGCATGGATGAGTGTGGGTATCCATGGAGACAAGAGAGGGAGTCGGATGCCTTGCAGCTAGAGTTACAGGTAGTTTTGAATCACCTGACATGGGTGCTAAGAACCAAACTCAGGTCCTCTTTGAGAGCAGTGAGTACTGCTGAGTCATTTCTCCATTCTCAATACCCTTTTAAAAAGAATAAATATGCTGACTAAACTGTTACCAATCCTCAAAATTGTTGACAGCTCTTCACTGTACTTTTCTGCCCTCTGACAGAAATGGCTGGATCCAACCAGTGAAGCCTGGCTCTGCCCATGAGGAGGCAGCTACTCTCTCTGGAAACTTTTAATATCCTTCTGCGTGAGAACAGACCTGGTTTATTGCTCCAAGATGATTTGCAGCAGATGCTGTGTCTACATAAGTACAGACGTGATTAAAGGCACATCGGGGTTATTGGTCCTGCTGTTGGGGAAGGAAAAAGTCCACAGAGCAAGTTAACTGAGATGATGCTGGCATGGAGCAATGGGGCAGCAGGCGAGACAGACTAGATTTGTAGCCTTAGCTTTCCTCCAGGGCTCATTGTGAGCCCTGCTGCAGTCAGGTGTCATTGTGATGGCAGGAAATATGCTTTAGTTAGCTCTAACTACACATTGTAAGTTGTAACTCCAGAAACTATAGTGTAAACCAATACCGTTTTCAAAGTCTAGCGGGCACTAGAGGAAAAACAGGGCTTACATTTCTCACCCTTTCAGGCAGGAGGCTCACGGAATAGTGGTAGGAGACTAGGCTATATTTGTCAGCCAGTCTGGATTTAATTTTTCTCTGCCTTTTTTCAAGTGATGACCTGAAGCAAAATTCTTACTGTGAGCTTTAGATAGTTTTCTTTAAAAATTCTTGTTGTTGTTAAATTACATTTCACTTATTTTGTGGAGTGTCATGCATGTGGAGGTCAGAGGACAACCTATAGGAGTTGGTTCTTTCCTTCAAGTATGTGCTTCCCAGGGATTGAACTCATGTTGTCAGGTTGGTGGCAAGTGCCTTTACCCACTGAGCCATCTTGCTGCTCCTCAAGTTTCATTAGTTATATTAGTGTGTGATTCAATTTTTCCCTGCAATGTGACAGACCATGTGGTAATAAACTCATAGGAAGAAATGTTTCCTTTGTCCTGTGGTTTCAGAGGTTCTAGTCCATGTTTACTTGTGTGGCTTTGGGTCTGTGGTGACAACTGGGCTTGGTGGGAGTTTGTGGAAGAAGAGGCCTGTTCAATTCATAGGGGTTAAAAAGCTCTAGAGAAGTGAGAAGTCACAAAGGTACCAATGTCCCCTTCAGGGACACATTCCCGATGTCCTAACTTCCTCCCATTAGGCCCCACCTCCTAAAAGTTCCATCATCATCAAACAGCATCACTGTGGTGTCTGAAACTTTAATATGTAGGACTCAGGGAAGATTAAGGATTTAAACTGTGGGAATTATCTTATAGAGTCATAAAGACCATACAAAATGGTACAAAGCAAGGGTTTGTTACTACTGTAACCTCTTTATGTCTATTCCCTCCAGAATTCATAAGTTGAGATTGAATCCCTAATGTGACAGTATTAGGAAGTGAGACTAATGGGAAATGATTAGATTATTAGATTGTTATTATATCCCAATCTTCTGAATGTGAGAAAAAATTATTTTGCTCATAAAACATTCAGTCTATGGCATTTTGTTTTTGTGGTCCAAATGGACTCTCAGAATTACCAACCCTGACACACACTAAGTGTAACAAATATCTATCCTAAATCCCATTTAAGGAAGGGGCATGCTAATCCCTTCTGGTATCATCTCAGGGATGGAAACAGTTGCTTATCTCCTTGGAAAACCCATCTTTGATAACTTTAAAGGAAAATACCTCAAAATGCTCTCTGGCCATCTCTCTCCACTCTCAGGAGTCATATCTTTCACTTTGTGCTTATGCTCTTCTTTGGTCGTTTGTTATTTTTGCCAGGCTAGTGCTTAGCCCACCAAGGTAGATAGAGCCCACACTATCTCTTGTGATTTTATGTGTATTGTATGCGTATGTGCCTGTTTGTTCACATGTGTGTGGAATTGAAGTAAAAGCGTGTGTGTGTGTGTGTGTGTGTGTGTGTGTGTGTGTGTGTGTGTGTGTAGGCATGAAATGGCATCCAGTGTCATTCTTGAACAATCTTCACTTGCTTGTTGAGGTCCCTACCTCAGTTGAACTCAGAGCTCACCAATCTGGCTGGTCTAGATAGCGAGCTTACTCTGGAGGCTCTCTCCTTGCCTCTCACTTTGTGAAATTACAGATGAGTCACAGTGCCTGCCGGGCTTTTATGTAGGATTTCAGGGTTTGATCTCAGGTGCTCACATTGGTGCAAAGAATTCTTTAATCATCAAGCCATCTCCTCAGCCCTTAAATGCTCTTCTGCTTTAGCTGTAGTTACCTGTTTATTTACTTTTACAGTGTTGTAATAGGGCTGAGCAATGCAATAAGGATGGCTTGGGTAGTGTGGAGAGGAGCTGGCTGGAGATCTCCCCTCAGAGACGAGGAAAGTGCCCTGAAAACACTGATGCATGTGCAGGTGAGATCAGAGCAGAGCTGTGATCTGACATCAGCTGAACTCCTGGATAGCTCCCCTTTCAGCATTTTCTTTGGAAACAATGCGTGACTTTGCTGAAAGGAGAGAGAATAAGAGCAAGTCTTGTGGGTTGAAATGATTTCCTGAGCACCTGGGAGAGCAGAGCAGAGTGTTCCAGGGCTTCCTGCTTAGTCAACAGGTTCTGGCCAAGTCCCCGAGGAGCACGGGGGACAGCTACCATCGTCTTCATTGGACTAAGATTGTCACAATGAAATCGGCCACATCTCTCAGAATAGTAAATTATTCCTAGTTTTAGAGCAGCTCTGCCTTTCAAAGGTAAGTACCTCTTACTACTATGTGTGTCCTGCTGCTTCCCCAACATGCACGGACTGCCTGGTGATCAACATCCCCACCAGAGTGGCTCACCTGTTACAACAGATGAACCACACTGACAGGTCGCAACCCCCTAAAGCTCACAGCTCACACTGTAATTCCTCCTCGGTGTGTGCTCCCTTTGGATTTGAGCCAATGTAAGGTGGTATGAACTCACCATGGCTGCATAGTACAGCACGTTTCCACTGCTCTAACAATCCACTCATCCATCTATTCAACCCCTCTGCCTGTCTGAAAACTCTGAAAATATGCGTTTAAATTGTCTTCATAGTTTTGTTTTCTTCCATTTTCATAGATAAAAAAATATGAGAGAGGAAGTTTAAGATACTCATGCTTTTATGGATGTCTCACCCAGGTCTTAGGTAAATGGCCTGGGGCTTATCACAGCCATTTTGCTTCAGGTTTTCATCTTGTTGTATGCTGGTGTGTGGATTCAGAATCTTATGCCTTCAAGGTGGACTTCCACCCTTAGCCCACAGCATTGCACTTTGCCAGCTGTGTAGGCTTGCTCAGAATGCACTCTCCCTCTATGCCCGCAAACACGCGCAGGCTTAATAAGGATTAAAGTTAACTCTAAGCTTATTGCAAACCCCAGTATCTTCAGTGACCAGGTAAATAGGATTAGACTGATGCTAAGGAGTAGCGATTAGGGAGGATGGGGAGGGATGGAGAGATAGCTCAGTCAGTATGGTACTAGGAGTCAGTATGGTACTTAATTCAGTCCATAGAACATAGGCAAATATTTATGGCATAATCTCAACACTGGGGAACTAAAGATAGGCAGATGCCTGGAGAGCCAGCCCAGACTGCTTGGTGAGTTCCAGGTCAGTAAGAAACACTGTCTCAAAAAAAAGAGTAAAGCGGGTGGTGCCTGAGTAACAACACCTAAGGATGTCCACCCATATGTACACACATGTATGTACACCTGCACATATATGAACACACACACATACACACACACATACACATACATATACACACATACATCAGAAAGGAGTAGTGTGGACTGTGGCTAACAGAAAATACATGCTGTATGTGACTTGGACAGCTGCCTACTCACTTTCCAACTTTTTGTTATTATATGAGAAAGCGCTGTCATCTGGGGAGCACAGACCTCGATAACTGAGTTTACATATGAATTTTCCTGAGTTTAAGTCATAATATAATCCAAAAACTTCCCACATCTGCATACTTATAGGTTGGCAGGTTTTGAGTCCTTCACTTAGTAATTCATGTCAAAACAGTGTCGTGTGAGAGGGTAGGTGCACTGTAGTTCAAACCCTTGATATGACAAGGACCCTTTTGTTATTATGAGAAGATAAATAACCGTTTTGTAGACTAGAGCTTGTCTGTAGAAGACCTAGGACTTTTTTTTTTTTACCAGTCTCAGCCCTCAGACCAATGTTCCTCTTGCCCTGCTTAGTCATGGTTTAGACAGGTACATAAGACTAATCAGAAACTGCTTTTTCCACTGCTGATTGGATTTGGAGGTTAAAGGAGGCAGGATAAGAAAAGGATTGGATTTCAAGGATTATATGATTGACCCAACTTACTATTTCTTAAGCTACTGTGTAATTGAAATCATCTTTATAATATGTTCTTTCCTTCACAGGCACTCAGCCTTAGAAGGCCACTGCCACTCCTACATAAATAAAAAAAAATTTTTTTTGCGTTGCTTGAGGTAAAATTACCAGCTAGTTATTCTATCTCACAGGCTAAAAGTCCTAATAGTGTACACTCAGATTTACCCTTTCACTAATTCCACTGTCAATAGACTTGGAAGGGGACTTCTCTGGAGGAACTCCTTCAAAGGTGACCCAGGAACCCACTTACCCTTTACCCTGGCACACAGCTCTCCTTATCCATCAACTATAGAGAAGAAGGCTCACAGCTGAGAAAGATGAGAACATCTTGTCTCCTACACTCCACTGCCCAGAACTGGTCATATGGTCCATGCCCCAATGCAAGGTGAAGAAGATAGGTCTTCCATGTTTCTAGGAATATAGAAAAGTTGATTGCTAAAAAAATACAGTATTTTTAATATAAAGAAAAAAATGAAGCCAGAAACAGTGAAAGAATGCCAGCATTGGTCTGCAAGCACAAGATTTTCTTGCTGAAAACTTGATTCTCTCTCAGATTAATTGCTGTGTGTGTATGTGACCACATTCGTATGTGTATGCACACGTGTGCCTCTATGTGGAGTGCAGAGCCCAATGTTGGGTGTCTTCCTTTACTGCACTCCAGTTTATTTTTGAGATAGAATGTTTCACTGAATTTGGAGCTGGGCATTTTAGATAGACTGGCTGAGCAGCAAGTCTTAAGGATCCTCCTTCCAAGTGCTAGGATTACAGGCATGTGCCACTGTGTCCAGCTTTGTTTCTAATGTGGGTTGTGGAGGATCAAACTCAGGTACTCAGGCTGGTAGGGCAAGTTTTTATTTTGATTCTCTGTGAATTTCGAGGATCAAGTTAGGAGGCTGAGAAGAGGAAGACCAGGGGCACCCTTGGCAACAGATGCTGCCTGGGGTGAGAATGTAGAGTATTCTCATCCGCCAGTCAGATTCCACAAAGGCATGCTTGACCTTGCTGAGTGATCCTCTGGAATATGATTCTGATTAAAAATGTCCCAGAATCTAGAAGGACCAACAAATCAGACGCTGTCTCTAGTTCTGGAGGGTACAGGGAATGTTGGCCATTTTCAGAGAATTGACTAATCTTTCTGACTGTCAGTCTTTCCTCATAAAAATATGTACTTTCCCATACCCCAGGAAGCCTGGGGCTTTGTTTCATGAACATAGATTAAAAAATAAACATGTGTGTAGGTGTGTGTGTGCACGTGCACGTATATGTGTGTGTATGAGGGAGAGGGAGAAAGAGGTGTGTTTGAGGGAGAGATATGTACGTGTGAGATGTGTGATGTTTGTGTATGAGATGTGTGTATGTGTGTGATGTGTGTTTCTATGTGTGTGTATATGTGTGACTATGTGTAATGTGTGTGTATGATGTTTATGTGTGATGTGTGTGTATGTGATGTGTGTGATGTATATGTGTGATGTGTGTATATGATATATGTGATATATATGTGTGATGTGTGTATGTATGTGATGTGTGTGCATGTGCATGTGGCAATCAGAGGATAGATCAAGTGTTTGTACTCACATTTTGTATGGGGCAGGATCTCTTAGGTGTTTGCTTGTGTGTACACTAGGTCAGCTGGCCCATGGCTTCTGGAAATTGTCCTGTCTCCACCTCCAGTCTTGCCTTAAGAGTACTGGGATCACAGAAACATATTCTCACCCTCAGGCTCACATAGATTCTGGGAGTCTGAACTCAGGTCCACACACTTGCATGTCAAGCACTTTGCCCACTGGGCCATCTTCTTAACCCAGATCACAGAACGTTTTCTCATTAAGTTTTAGAAACCAGCACTGGTTTTCCTTATGAGCCTAATAGAGAAAAATTGGTTCAGAAACAAGGGAAGACAAAATGCTTCTTTGTGCAAATACATTAACAGGGGAAACATCACGTACAGTGGTCTTAAATTTAGAGGAAAACTAGTCTTGTACGGAATATCATATTTGCATTAATACACAGATTTAGGTGCCAGACATTCTCTGAATTTAATTGCTTCCCATGGAGGCAAAGCAGTCATTGCTCAGCTAGCTCTCAGAAGCAGGGAATGGAGTTTGCTCTGGTACATCCTTATGTCAGAGCATCTGACTCACTAGAACACCTCCCTTATCTTGGTGTTTACGTGTCTGGGTGGAGACTTTCTCAATGACTGTCAGGGTTAGGATGCTGAGGATGCTGGACGTTGATATCAAGCTTCATAAATCCTTCATCAGTCTTCTAGGACTTTGGCCACAAATAGAAAATACTATTGGGGGGGGAGGAGGGAGGAGAGAGAGAGAGAGAGAGAGAGAGAGAGAGAGAGAGAGAGAGAGAGAGAGAGAGAGAGAGAAGGAGGGAGGGAGAGAGGGAGAGGGGAGAGGGAGAGAGGGGGAAGAGGGAAAAGTTGAGAAGCTAGGTGAGTATGGAGTTGGGAAAGGGAAAGGAATATGATGAAATTTTGTGAAGAAAAACTATCAAAGACTGTGTGGCTTCAGCAACAGAACTTTGATGCTATTAAGAGTTTGAAGTTGTTGAAGGTATCCAAACCACTTTTTCAATAGTTTGAAACTTTTTTTATTTTATTTTTAAAGTGTGTGTGTGTGTGTGTGTGTGTGTGTGTGTGTGTGTGTGTGTGTGTGTACATGTGAGTGTAGTGCCCACAGAGGCTAGCAGAAGACATCAGATTCCCTGAAGCTAGAATTGTGGGCAGTTGTGAGCTGCGTAATGTGGATCCCGCGAGTCCAGTACTCAGGTCCTCTGCAAGAGCAATATGCATTCTTAGCCACTGAGTTATTTCTCCAACCCATTCCTTTTTGTGTTTGCATGTGCAAGTGCTTGTGTCTGAGTGCAGAAGCCACACGTCAAAGTTGGGTGTCTCCCTCCATCACTCTATACCTTCTGAGAAAAACTTTCTCACTGAAC
This sequence comes from Peromyscus eremicus, assembly GCF_949786415.1. NCBI lineage: Eukaryota > Metazoa > Chordata > Mammalia > Rodentia > Cricetidae > Peromyscus > Peromyscus eremicus. The sequence continues at coordinate 50,329 of NW_026734688.1, read as the reverse complement.
CTGGGGCTCACTGATTCGGCTAGACTTGCCGGAAAACATCATGGACATTCCTGTCTCTACCTTCTAGGCCCTGGGATCACAGCGCATGGCACTCACCTTACTTGGCTTTTTATGTGAGTGCTATGGATCAAGCTCAGGTCCTCATAAGTGCACAGTGGGTAATTAACTGACTGAGCCATCTCCTCAGCCCCAGAGTGTCTTTTTGTTAGCATTGAGATGGAACATTAGATGAAGGCACCTTGACCTTGGGGATCACTCTGGGCTTCTGGCTTCTGTACATCCTGAGAATGTCTTGGGACCCTAAGCGATGAAAGCATCTTTTCATGTTCTTCACACATCCAACCTAGACCTTGTCAGAATTCTCCTTTATGTGCATGTGTGTACATGAAGAGGCCAGAGGTCAATGTTGGGTGTCTTCCAGAGCTTTTGAGACAGAGCCTCTCATTGACCCTGCAGTTCAGCAATTCACTAGACTTGCTAACGAGTTCTGAGATCCCCCTGCCTCTGTTCCCCAGAACTAGGGTTGTAGCACTGCCATGCTTGGCTTTGATACCTTGCTGTGGATCTCTACTCAGGTCCCCATGCTTGTGCAGCAGGCACATTACTGACTGAGCCTTAACCTCAGCCTCTAAATTTCTCTTTTTCATCTGTATAAACTGAGGATCAGAAGGAGCAAAGAAATGGACCAATTCTGAGATCAATTTCCATGATAGAGCTCACATTAAAGCCAGGACATCGGATACCCTGGTAAGCATCCTCCCTGCTCCAACAGCTCCTTTGCCTACAAGATTACACCCCTGAAACAAACCATTAGGACTTCCCTTGAAATGGTCAGGAACTCTCAGTGTGTTGTCTCTTTCTGAAGCAAAGGTCACATCTTCGTATCAACCATGAGTCAGAAAACAGGGCAATTTGCTGTGGGATGGTCTTTCTGTACACTGTGAATATATATTGCTATGATTGGTTAATAAAGAAGCTGCTCTGGCCTATGGTGAGTCAGGTTATATATAGCCAGGTGGGAAATCCAAAAGAGAGACAGGAAGAAGAAAGGCAGAGGTGGAAGAGACTCCAGCCTGCTGCTCAAGGAGCAACGTGCCAACAGACTGGTAACACCACAGCCATGTGACAAAACACTGATGAATAGAAATGGGTTAATTTAAGATGATAGTGCTACCTAGCAAGAAACGTAAGCTGTTGGCCATACAGTTTGTAATTAATATAAGCCTATGACTGATTATTTTATAAATGGCTATGGACCAGAGAAACTTCTAGCTACAGCAATTCAACCTATAAAGCTATCTCATGGCCATTTTGATTTGTTAAGTCAATTATAAGCATCCTGGGATCATGAGAGAAAACAAAGTATAATGAAAACAAATTCAAACAGAACTCAGGCACCAAGCAAGAAGAAACTGTTGGCAAAAGGGATTTTCTTTACAGGTAGCATTGAGGGAGTGTGTTCCATGAGAGTTAGGGAGGCTAGGTCACAACACAAATACTTTCCTAAAACCTTTTGATAGTGTCTAAAATCCTATTACTTTGGTATTATTTATTTAAATTTCAAAGTCTTTTTTGCTTTCTATTAATAAAACTGAGTGCTGAGAGTTGGGTACTAGGCAATGGTGTCAATGTTCATTTATGCAAAGAATATGATTCCTATGGCAACTACCTGATGGCTTTCTCTGAGAGTATCATATAAGCACCAAGTAGATTGTGTTAGATGTCAGCCACTTTTCTGCCCAAGGGGTGTACCTTTCTGTTCTACAGATATGAAGACTGAAGACATATTAGTTTATGTGAAGTCACACCATCGGGGCATTGGTCAGAATTTGAGCTGGTAGCCAGTCTGAGGCAGGGGTACAATCTCAAGTCCCAAGCTTCCTATGCCTGCCTGCACTGCAGATGAGGCAACCCCCCTTTTCAAGCTTCAGTGCAGCATGTTCAGGCGGCTCAGCACCACTTAACATCCAGCATCCAGCCCTTCCTTGGCATCTGCTAGAGGTTAGGGATATCCTGCCTAAGCATCACCTAGCACTGGCAAGCATGTGGGTGTGGGTGTGTCTCTGCGTGCAGGTATTGGTGCCTGTGTGCTTACAGGAAGGCCAGAGGACACTGGATATCCTGTTCTATAATGCTCTACCTTACTCCTTTTGAAACAGAGTCTATCATGGAACATGGAGCTAAACTGACAGCCAGCAAGCTTAAGTAATCCTCCTGTCTCCACTTTCCACAGCACCAGGGTTACCAAGCCTAACTTTTGTGTGGATCCTGGGGATCAGAACTCAGGTCCTTACTCGTGCACAGCAAGTACTCTTACCTTTTAAGCCATCTTCCCAGCCCTTAAGAAAGTTCTGCTTTTATCAAATTAAGCAAAAGTTGAGCTTTTCAGTAGGAGGGCATGCTTTGTCTTTAAGAATCCAAATGGCTAGATGAGTCTCAATTTTCAGCAAGCTTAAGATTAGTAAAGGACAAATCGCAAGGCCTATTTTATATGCCCCATTTAACTGGTGGGATTAAGTGTGCACAAGAAGTAATTGCCTCTTCATGTGACTAAAGCACAAGAAACCCGGACAGAGGAAGCATGCCCCCTAATTTATAGTCCTGGAGGGAACTTTCTCTGTAATTATTGTCTTAGCATGAAAGAGAATGAAATATGACAATACTGGAAAGAACACAGCACAGATTCAGTGTAATTTTTTGTTTCTTCTCAGTGAAAGTATTTTTCTTATCTGAGCAAGCCCTGCAACACCTCTATTGGGCTCACAGGCCTTACAGCAAGAGCAGTCCCCTAGATCTACTCTCAGAAATGCTTTCTTGGTATCCTGTTTTCAAAAGGCTATCTAGATTTCCTTCTGAGCTGAAAACGTGCATTTCTCTCCTGTGATCTGAACCGTTTGAGTTGGTCCAGGAAGATCCCAAGAGATTAGTGCAAAGGTAAATTATAACCCAAAGAAATCCTTTAAAAAAGAGAGCTCAGTGGTTAGAAGTGAATATTGCTCTTTCAGAGGACCAGAATTTAGTTCTAAGCAGCTGCGGGCAGCTCACAATAGCCTATAACCCTAGCTCCAGGACATCTAATGCCCTTTTCTGGCTCCTCAGGGTACCTGAAGACATGAGTACATACCCATATCTGTAACACATACACATAAATAAAAATAAAACACTTAAAAAGATGAATAACTGTTGAAACATTCAAAGTAAGATAAGAGCACCATAAAAGTAAGTTCTCGGGGGAAGTGATTCTCAACAAAAAGATGTATTGTCAAGGGATTTTCATTAGACTGTTGTGTTCCAAACACTGCTATTGAAAATCTCTGTCCTTCAGAAAAGCATGGCTGAAGTTGTTAGTCACTATTATTTTGTTACAGTCTATTCAAGAATATGGATAGAGGGCTGGAGAGATGGCTCAGATGTTAAGAACGCTTGTTGCTCTTCCAGAAGATCCAAGTTCAGTTTTCTGAATCCACATTGGACAGCTTACAACTACAACTAAAGGTCTAAGGGATTCAACACACTTTTCTGGGCTCCACAGGTAACTGTCCTCATCTGCACGGACCATACACACATGTACACACACATATGCATACAAATAATTAAAAATTAAATCTTTAGTATATAAAATATAATTTGAATAGTAAATCCCAGCTCACATTTGTTTTCTTCCCCCTACACTCTGCCTCAATGAATTTTTCAAGGATATGATTTTTTGTCAACAATAATAAAAACGTTAAAGACACATTGATAGCCCATGGTTTTCAGCATGCCTATTTCAGAGGCAGGAAAGAGTCACTTCTGTGGCAGTATCTCTTCTATCTCAGCCTTCAATGTTCTTGTGCCGAGCTCTCAATTACATATGTCACAAGTCCCTAACTAAGTCAACAGAGGACAAAACCTTAAATTAATTTACTTCTAAGAATTTATTCAGCAGCAGGAATCATGAAAACATAAAGCTAGGCTCACGATGGTTCAGGCTCCTGGTCTTACCCCATCGGTACCTTGAATTCCCTCAGGGGATCACTAAGAGCCTGTCCCGCTCACGCTTGAACTGTCAGCACGGCTCACCATTCTGCTGTGATTCACTTTTGTTGATCTACCTTGTCATTTGCTTGATATAGGGACTGTAGCCCAGCAGTGTGTCATTTCTTTGGACCCATCTAAACTTAATAAATGTTTCTTTTAGACAAGGCAAGTTCTCATGTAGCTAAGACGTGCCTCAAACTTTCCAGGGACCATAACACGACAGCATCTCATTTTTTTTTTTTTTTTTTGGACCAATCCGAGCTTCATAATTATTTCTTTTAGACAAGGTCTCATGTAGCCCAGACTGGTCTCAAACTCTATGTAGTCAAGGGTGACTTTGAACTTCTGAACCTCTGTTTCTACCTCCAAGTACTAGAATTTTAGGTGTGTACACTAGGTGTTCATCTAATGCTGGGTATTAAAGAGAAGGCCATGTGCATCCTAGGTAGGCCCTGACAATGGGGCTACAGCCCTTGTGATTATTTTTGGATTTGAGTCAAAACTTCTTGACAAGGGAAGGAAAATAATTCAATTATTGGTTATTGATAAGTGTAGACAGAAGTCTAGCTTCCCAGTTCCCTAGTTCCCAAAAGCTGAGCAAAATGCACTTTTCACATGTAATTAAGTTAAAAATCTAAAGATTGGGAGATGATGGTGGATTGTCATGGGGGTCATCATATGAGGAAGAGAGGAAGTAAAAGTCTTAGAGGAGTCAGATGTGAGGGTGTAGAATATTAGTTATTTTTCTGTTGGATGTGACAAAATGCCTTACAGAATTAACTTAATTGTAGGAAAATTATTTTGACTTACACTTTTAGCACATGGTCTATAATAGGAGGGAGCGCGTGGCATCAGGGGCAGCTGGGCCTGTACAGTGGGAGCTTACGGTGTGATTTATTTATATCTTGGTAGGTTAGGAGTCAGATCAGATGCAGAAGTAGATGTCATCTACAAAGCCTGCCCCAGGTGACCCATTTGTGCTAGTTAAGCCACACTCTCACAGATTCCAAAACTGCCTAAAACATTGACACCATCTGGAGATCAAATATTCACACGTATGATCATGTGTGGACAATTTTATGTTTAAAGTGTAATATCAAGGCAGAGGTCTGTGAAGAAAGATGCTATGTTGTTGGGTTTCGATACAGAAGGAAGTCAGCAGAAAGAAAGAGGGAAGCCTTTGGAAGCCAGAAATCACAAGTAAACAAGAGACCTTTTACGTTTTTCAGAAGGAACAGGGCTCTGCCAAAGTAACCATTTTAAACTTACTTCAAATCTCTTACTTTCTGAAAAACAAGACAATGTATTTATGTTGTTCGAAGTCACTGAATTTGTGGTAGTTTATTTTGGAGTCAATAGGAAACTTTATGTTTCCTGATGGAATAGATGGATGTGGTGGTATATATGTGTATTCTTAGCTACTGGAGATGCTGAAGCAGGAAAATCACAAATTCAAGTCTGCATATCAAGGAACATTCCAGAGAGCCTGGGCAACTTACTAAGACCTTGTCTCAAGATAAAAAGTTAAAAAAGGTGGCAGGGGAGGGCAGAGCTTGGTGTACAGCTCAGGGTAGGGCATTTGCCTAGAATTTTCAGGACCTTAGGCTTAATTCCTAGTACAGCAAGAAGAAAAAGAAGAGAAAAATAACATAATCTTGGTCAGTGACCTTTTCCAGATGATGGCTAACAAATATGTTTTTGAATTATTTACCTTTTTCTTAACTAAAGGATGAATCTACTTAATTTCTGTAAGACATTTCAAACATTCAAGGATTCGAAATGAGTTATTCCAGACACGAGAATAGCCTTGCTTCTCTGCAGCTCCGCAGCTTAAGTGTGTAACGTACAACACACACATAAGAAAAACAAAAACACCTCTTACAATTTTAATTAATTTTGTTAGGTCATTTACCATGTGTGAATAAAAACTCAAATACCTATACATTGGCAGATGGGAATGTAAATCAATTCCATTAGAAAAAGTACCATTCTGTATTTCACAATATGTCACTTAATCAGCCAAGTTTGTTTTATGCAATGATATATTGTTTCATGAAGTTCATAACTCTGGGGAGAGGTGCCAGAAGAGGAGAGTGCAGGGACCCAGGGATGACTGCCAAGGACAGCAGGTCTCATGGCGCAATGGACATCTTAATGAGTTGTAGTGGGGTTTTATGTCCATGTTTCAATGTAACTGGAGATGTGGTGTGGACTGTGGACCAATGGTTCTGATGGCCACAGCCATGCTTTGTGATAAGATGTGATAGCCATAATACAATGTCAGAGGAGCAGACAAGGAGAAGTGAGTGTGGAATTATGTGCAACAGTGTGTGAGTGTAAGGGTGGGCCATTGTGTGAGAATGTGAACATTACAGTGAGCTTCTCAATGTTTGTGTGTGTGTGTGTTTTCATGTGCATTTGAGTGTGTCTGCGAGCATATATATATATATATATATATATATATATATGTATATTTCTTAAAGTAGGATCTCTGATGTTTCTGACCCTGTACTACACACTTCTGGCTAGATGGCTACAATCTTCCAGCTGATTCTCCTAGTCTCATCTCTCTACCACTCATTTCTGTGTAGTACAAAATCAAGGCTCTTTCTCTCAAGTGTGTCTGAAGTGAGTCTGTGATTTGTGAAGGCCTTTGTTAAAAACTGCATTGGCTAATCAGATCCCACTCGCTGTGGAGATGATCTTTGAATACTTGGGAGTCTCCGAGTTATCAAAACAAATGAGAACTCGCAAGAGAGAAAGAAGACTGTGGAGAAAGCGCTCCATCAACCCCCCTTCATTACACACTGAAATAAAAGATCCACTTAAAAATTCAGCATACAGATGAAAGCACCCTTTTCAACAGAAAGGCACTTCTCGGCGTCATTATGGGAGAAAGATGATCATCCTGAATGGTCACTTACATCATTTTTAATGTATATAAGTGGCACATCAACACAGGGACATCACGGCAAAATACGCCATTGTAAGAAAACACAGGCACATTATGCCCACAATGCATTTCATTATATGATTGCTTTTTAACTGTTCCATACACAGAGGGAACATCTCTCATCTGAATGTGAGATTCTTCTGTTTCAGGAAAAGATGGCCCATGGATGGCAGCAGTACAAAACCAGTAAAGCTAGAGAGAAGGAAGAAAAACATGCATGGCTATCACAGTTTGTTATGCTTGTAAAAATTATGGAAATGAGAAAAAAGCATTGTTGTGTGTGTGTGTGTGTGTGTGTGTGTGTGTGTGTGTGTGAGGTCCTCAGTATTCATTTACGGCTGTGGTGTAAAATACCCCTTTTTGGACTGTATAGGTATGTCAGTGGTTAGGAATGCTTGTTGCTTTTCCACAGGACCTGAGTTTGATTCCCAGGACCCAGCTTTGGAAGCTCTCTCATAATCCAGCTCTAGGGGATCCAATGCTTTCTTCTGGCATTTGAGGGCACCCGCATGTACACACACTCTCTCCCTCCCTCCCTCCCTCCCTCCCTCCCTCCCTCTCTCTCTCTCTCTCTCTCTCTCTCTCTCTCTCTCTCTCTCTCTCTCTCTTCCTTTCTCACTTTCTCTCTCTGTCTCTCACACACAGACAAACTAAAGATTAAAAACAAAATCAACAGAGCGAGATCCAGGAAAAGGCGCAAAGCTACACAGAGAAACCCTGTCTCAAAAAAACAAACAAACAAAAAAACAAAACAAACAAACAAAAAAAACAAAATCAAACCTCACCCCTTTCTATAGTCCTCGTTCAATGGATGTTGAGAGGGTGACTTGAAGTTCATCCTGAACCACAGGGAGCTGTTGGGTAGAGACCTGCTTCAGGCTTGCCAAGTCCCTCAGCAGAGGGGCAGTAGGAGACATGAAGCAGGGCTGCTCAGGCATGGTAAATGCTGCCACAGTCAGCTTTAAATATCTCCTTGGCACAGCCTAGAGATACCTGAGGAGGGAGTACCAATTGAGGGCTAGCCTAGATCAGATTATCCTTTGGTGGACTGTCTTGATTATTTATTAACTGATAGAGAAAGACCCAGGCCACTGTGGGTGGCACATCCCTAGGCAGGTTATGCATCAGCCCAATTAGGCCAGTAAGCAGCATTTCTTTGTTGTTTCTGTTCTACTTCCTTGGCTGTGAGTGAGTTCCCTGGTTAAAGGTAATGCTTTGTGGAGTGTGGGGTGGGAAGCAAACCTCCTTCAGGTTCCTGCCTGGTCTTCCCCTGTGATGGACTGTGACACTGAAGTGCAAGCCAAATAACCCTTCTCCCCCTCCAGTTGCCTCAGTCAGGATATTTACCACAGCAACTGAAAGGAAACTAAGGCAGCTAATGCAGTGCATGGCAGGGAGAAAGAGGTGGAAGGCAGGAAGTGGTTAGAAGTACATAGACTTCATTGGGACCCTTCCAGAGTTTATTCTGTCTGATAAAAATGTGTTGCCTCTTCTTCAGTTCAACATGGACATCTTGTCTGGTGTATTTGCTGTTTGTAACATATTGTTGCAGCTAGTCTGCACAGACACCTGATGTGTGGTTTGTGCTCCTCAGGGGTTGTTAATCCATCAGGATGGGCAGCTATCTACTGACCTTTTTGCAGGGCAAGTTGAAGTGTGCTGTGGTTAGAGACTCATACACCCCACGACAAGGTGAAGAGATGACTTGACTTTGACTTGACTATCTTTACTCAGTAGATGTTATCAGCAAGGCCATAAAGAGTAACATTTCAGCATGCCCCTAACAACGGTGAGAGGATGGCATGTATGAGGCTGCGGGATTGTGTAAGAGTTTTAGCTTCACATGTGTGTCTTTCTCTCTGTTTGTGTGTACGTGTGTGCCATGTGTGCACATGTACACGTGTGTGTGTGTGTGTGTGTGTGTGTGTATGTGTGTGTAGTCCATTCTTGATTGGCTGGACTCATGGTGCTGGGCCCAAAACACAAAAGAGAGTCTGTGTGCCAGCATGAAGCTATCAGAATCCAACTAAGTAGAGCTCCTGATGAGGCTGAAGGGGAACTTCGGGTCCTGGTCAATGGATGCCTTAAGATCATGTCAAAGGTGAATGAAAAGAAAATTAAATTTAGATTTAGTAATAATAGTAATCCTGATATTACCATCTAATGACCAACCTTGAAAAGAACAATGGTGTTGCTGTGGAATGTTGCTCTGTATGCTGTGAATGTGTGTTGTTCTAATTGGTTGATAAATCAAGCTGTTTGACCAATGGTGAGGCAGAATAAGGTTAGGTGGGACATTCCAACTAGAGAGAGAGAAAGGACAAAAGGCAGAGCTGAGAGACACAGCTAGCTGCTGCCAGAAGAAGCAAGAGGTAAAGTACTGGTGATCCACAAGCCACATGGCAAAGTATAGATTTACAGAAATGGGTTAATTTAAGTTGTAAGAGCTAGTTAGCAAGAAGCCTGAGCTATTAGGTCATATAGTTTTAAAAATAATATAAGCCTCTGTGTGTTTATTTGGGTCAGAGTGGCTGTGGACTAGGCGGGACACAGGGAAACTTTAGCTATGTGGTGTCAATAGATATTTCAGGCTGTGGGGATTCTAAATAACTATGCTGGATAGAATGAAACTGATAAGACTCTACAGAGAAAGATGGGAGAGGATGCTTTGGAGTATTGCCACGATCCTTAGGGAATGCTTCTTTGCAGAGGAATCATATCTATTCTCACCTTACCATGCATTGCTCAGTTTCTGCTTCTGTTCTTAGAGTAGTAAAGACAACTAACATGGAAGAGCACCCCGATGATCCCTGCCAACCTTGCTTTATCCAGATGGATTGATCCTGACCTCAGAAGCCCCTGCTGTTTCACCAAATTCCCATTGTCTTTAGGTTGGCTGTTTCAGTTTTATTTCCAGCCACTATGCAATAGAACAGCCCAACACAAGCCACTGGGAGGAAGTAAAGTCTTATGTTGCTCACAATCCCAGTCACAGCCCATCATTGCTGGGGAGTCAGGAATGAATTTGAAGCAGCTAGTCACACCATACCTACAATCAAAAGCAGAGAACAATGAATTTATGCATGCACATGCTCAGCTGGAGCTCTGTATTCTTACAAAGTCCAGGACTCATGCCTAGGGAATGGTACCACCCACTGTGGATTGGGTCTTCCCACATAAATTAACTTAATTAAGATATCCCCCTACCCCTAGATATATCAACAGGTCAACTTTTTTTATTCATCTATTATTTTATATACCAGCTGCAGCCTCCCCAGCCACATCCTTCTCTCCCAGTCCCTCTCCTCCATCCTCCCACCCCACCCCTCAAATCTCCCCTCTTCCATCTCCATTCAGGAGAGGGCAGGTCTCCCATGAGTATCAATAAAATATGGTATATCAAGTTGCAGTAAGACTAAGCACTTACCCATGTATTAAGGCTGGGCAAGGTGACCAGTTGGGTCAACATGTTTTAACAATACCTCATTGAGACTCTCCAGATATGTCAAGCTGATAATTAAAACTAACCATTACTGGATGACCCTGTGATGAATTTGGTTATTCATCCAGTTTAATCTGCGCTCAAGTGCTTGGCTGTCCCCCTGTTCTCTGGCTTCTTTCTGGGTGCTGCTGTCCTATAATCCTTTCCTTTCCTCTTTTCTTTCTATTTTTAGCCAGACCACTGATAACTCTTAACCTTCTCCTTTTCTTTCCAAAACCTCTACTTCTAGCCCTTCTTTGGCACCAAGGCCAGGTTCACCAACCTTGTTTATCTGGGCCCAGTCTCACTACAATGAGGGTACATGACCACATTCATTTTTTATTTGTGCATGCTTCTGTTGTTGGACATTTAGCTGTTCTGAGCAGTACTAAAATAAACACAAATGTGAAAATATCTCTGTGATATGTTGACATGGAATCCTTTGGGTATATATTATTTACTTTGCCAGACACCTCAAGGGTCCAAGTTTAAATAAACATGAATGTGCAATATCTCTGTGCTTTGTTGACACAGAGTCCTTAGGTAAATATTACTTTGTTTTCCAGGAGCCACAAGGGTGTAAGGTGCATGTTAGAATGATAGATAACAGAATGATTAATAGATAGATATTAGTAACTTTGGAGATTAAGAAAAGTCTAGATATTTGATTATTACCTGCAAGTTCCTATGTTATCAGGCTTTTGGCTCATTCTCTGGCCTCACCTCAGACACCTCAGTATTAGACCACACTGGCCACCATGACCTCTCTGCTTTTCCTTGAAAATCCATCACTCTCCAACTTCAGGCCCTGGCTTTGTTGGTACCTTTGCATGGAGTGATCTCTCTCTTGGCCTTCACTGATTACCTTTTCCCTAAGCACTATGTTGACAGCCCTGCCATGCTATAAGCAAATTCAGTATTTTGTTTGTATCCTTCATGCTCCGTTCACTTCCTGAACCAAAATTATTTTTTGTTCATATGTCCCCTGATCATTATCAGTCTCACCTTAACATGCAAATGCTATTCACACTGAGACCTTGCTTGGGTTCTTTTTCTATAGTGTCTAAAAGAGTACTTGGCACATGTTATGCTATGATGGTTACTTTATGAAAACAATTAATTTTAATTTTGCTTATCTATCTGTGTGAATATCTGCCACATATGTAGGTAGCCAAATCGGTAAGAAGAAAGCTTCAGATTTCTTGAAGCTGGAGTTACAGGCCGTTGTAACTCTATCTGCCTGGTGTGGGTGCTGGGACCTTACCTCGGGTCCTCTGTAAGAGCAGCAAGTGCTCTTATCTGCTGAGCATCTCTCCAGGACTGTGTGAGGGTTTATCTTGATTACCAAAATTAACTGGATCTGGAATCAACCAAGAGACGGGCTTCTAGGAGTTTCCAGGCAGGAGTTACTGAGGGGAGGAGACCTTTCCCGGAATGGACAGTATGTACTGACAGCTCAGACAGGAAGTGGTGCAGGGAAAAAGCAGTGTTTCCTGATTGCCTTCCCTTTCTGCTCACGAGCACATCTATTGCCTTGTTGCTCTTGGTGCTGCTGCTCTTCCTGTTGCCATCCTTCGACAGTGGAACCCAGGTTCTCGGCTTTCCAACTTTGACTGTAGCAACTCTCCTAGAACCCTCCAGGCCTTCAGTGCTAGTTGGAAATCTAAGACAGTCAGCTTCATAGATGGAGCATGTAGTGTGTTCTTAGTTTCTCCAGTACAGATGGTTGTTGCTAGAGTCCACAGCTCCTATCCTGTAAGCCAATCTAATAAATCCCCATTTTATAAAACATATACATTCTATTGGTTCTGTTTTTTCTAGAGAACCTTAACTAATACATATCCCCTCAAATTACTGAATGAATAATTTATGAATATATACATAAATACTTGTTGGGGGAAGAAATAGATACTTCCTTTAATCTATTGTTAGCCCAACTTCCTGTGATGGTGACTTAGGCAGGATATCCTACACGTAAATATGAACTATTGCTCTGTTTTCTATTCACCTTCTCTCCTTTTCCTGAATGTTCTTATTGTAATTTCCCACTTATTTATTTTGCAGCATATGTAGATAGATTTTGAACCACTATGTGAAAAACCTTGATAATACCACAGATTAAAACTGCTTAGCTGTGCTTTCTTCAGAGGACAGAAGGGTCATTATCTGCTCCTTGAGACAACATAAAGTTTGGGAGATGTTATCTTCTGGTTAGTTATTCATAGGTTTAAATTTTTTTTTGTATAGTTATGGGATATTGTCATGAAAGGTCCTCTAGGGTTATCTAATACAGATCCTTCATTTAGCAGATGGACAAATTGTAGTTAGAAAGGTCAGACATGGTCGATGACCAGATGTCTGTCAAAGGTAGGGCAAGATCACAAACACTGGCCTCCTGACTCTGAGTTCAGGGCTGTTTTTCTAATGACATATGTCAGTAAATGGGGAAATGGTGTTATTATTGTTGTTTTATTGATCTAAGGTAAGGCAGTATCTATACCAGCTAGAGACACTTCAGAGAGTCAGAATCACAACAAATGAAAAGATGAGCTCTGATGGGCTCCTACAAGTGCTCAACTCTTTATGGGCTATGCCTACTCAACACACATCCATTTAAATAGCACTTGTGATTTCCACATGGACAGATAGCTCTGTGTTTATTTCTAGGACTTAGCAACCAGAGGATAATAATGAATCCAACATATGTAATTTGCAATAGATTTCCTTTCACAAGCAGGTGGAGAACAAAATCCCAATCAACATATAAAAACTGAGCGCTATTGTAATGAAAAAAAAGCCTACTCTGTGTATGCTCTGCTTTAGACACAAGTTGATTTTTAAAAAGCATTTTCCATAAGCCAAAAATTGCTAGATATGAGACAATTTTATGGATAGGAAGCCATAAAAATGAGTCTACTTTACATCCCAGCTTTATTTTAATTTCTATGATTTTATCTTACATGCATTATTTATGATTAACAGCTGAGATGCAAGCAAAAATGATGCAGACCAATCAGAGCCTAATTTATCTAAAATTCAGAAATGGCAAGATAATTTACCTTCTCTTTTACTAGTGGTGCAAGGCACTTCGGTGAAAATATTGTGTGGCTGTAAGTTTCTGTTATCATAGATTAGACCAACAAGGTGGATAAAGAGATGGTTAGGGACGCTTAAGAAGGGGAGCAACCCAGGGGATGATGTGAGAGTTTCTAGAAGGCCATGCTTACCAATCTAACTCTGTCTTCTCATTTCCTTGTTGGTGCTCTCAGCCTTCTGAATATTATAGGCTGTGGAAAGATGTGTGACTGACTTAGGGAAAAGACTCATTTGAGTTTGTGGGAATGAAAAATTAAAATTTTATATGTACATGTCTGAGAACTTAGGCACATGCGTGTCAGAGGTGATGTCAGGTGTCTTCCTGAAGCACTTTTCCATCTTCTTTTTCGAGATAGGGTCTTTCTCTGAACATGGAGATGACTGAGTAACTAGACTAGCTGGCCAGTGAGCTCAGATATCCTCTTGTCTCCACCTCCCCAACCCTGTGGTTATAATTGTAAACCATTGTGCACCAATTTTTATGTGGGTGCTGGTGATCCTAACTTCAGTGCTCAGACTTTTCTAGAGGCACATTACCAAAGAATCCCTCTCTGCAGCACCCAAACTTGATATTTTAGATTTGGGTTCTACTTTCTTCTCCATCTAAACAGTGTCTGCTAATCATCTAATCAGACATAGAACATTATCTTTCATTCAACACTCGCAACTACCATTCATTCTTCTTCTCCTTCACCTTTTCCTTTTATCTCTTTTGCATTTAGTAAAAAGATTTCTACAAAAGTAATTTCCATTTCCTGTCAGATTTAATATATGGAAATAGAACCCTGACCTATAATTTCTAGAGCAATCAGCTCCATGAAGTCCTGCAGAAAGTAAGGCAGACAGACAGCCTGGAAAAACTTAATGTTTTGTTTCTTCCTTTTTTAAAAAATAATGGATCAAATGCTATGATGATAATCAGGGATAGAACTATTTTCTGTAAAGGACAAGATAATAACCACTTCAGAATTTGGGCACCAAAAAATTCTTTTGCCACTGCTCAACTGTCTTTCCAATCTAGTTTAATTTTAATTATGTGTATAGGTATGTCCGGATGTGTAAGTGTGTGCCCCAGAGTATAGGTGACCATAGAGGCCAGAAGAAGGTGGTAGATTCCCTAGAGCTGGAATTAAGGACAGTTGTTAAGTTACTTGATGTGTGTGTTGGGAACCAAGCCCAGCTCCTCTGTAAGAGTACTACACATTCTTAACTACTGTGGCATGTTTCCAGTTCAGTTGATTTTATAATTAATAGCACCTATAGACAATAAGTATATAATTAATATGGACAAGTTCCAGTAAGACTTTACCATTATGGTAGCAAGCAATGGCTCAGCTTTGTTCTCTGTGCTTTTATTTGCAGAATTCTGTTCTTTGGTATGACACAGTCTCAGAAAACAGTATGTGTCAGGATGAGTGTCTTAGATATGAGGAGGAGCCTACAGACATTGTTAGAAATTCCTGCCTTCATTCAACAATATTTATTGATTGAGGTATTATTTCGGGAGATCATCAAATAAAGCAAATAAAAATCTGTGCCTAGGTTAAAGATTTCTTGGGGAGGGCACCTTATAAGGCCTCTCTTCTAACATAGTATTTACAGGTAAAATAGCTTTGGGAGAGGGGCTAAGGAAGCCCTACCCCTCCCTCCTGAGGATGTAGAGGTAGTTAATAGTTGCTCATGTAGTAGATGTAGCCACTGGTATGTTGCCCATATTCCAGTAAACAAACCTCCACCCATACTCATGGAAGTAACTCTAATGAAATTCATTGGGACACCAAAATCTAAAGACATGGAAATCTAGAAGAGGGACCAGTTGGGAAAAGGAAGGATATCGGCAGAAGTGATATGAGAACAAAAGAAGGTAATAGGGGATCAATATGATTCAAATGCATTGTATACACAAATGAAAGTGTCATACTGCAATACATTATTATTCCTAATTAACATATAGTTAAAAAATACTTACCAGATCAGAGTTATTGAGTTGATAATGGCTGGCCAACAACAGGACATAGAATAAAACAACACAATTATTGCTATGTGAAGTGTTGAAAGTTACATATAAGGGGATAGAGAACATGTAGGGAGTAATGAGAAGATAAGCTCTCAGAGAACATCATTGCCATTCCAACAGCAAGGCATGTTCTCAGGGAGAAGCAGCATTCAGCAGCCCTTCTGTTAAAATTCCCTTTATTATGATGGATGCCAGTCAGAATTGTGTTATGATTTAGGGGAGGAAGAGGATTACATGGTTTTTTCTTAAGTTGCAGTCTCTTAAGGGTCCTAGGTTTTAGCTGTGAACTTCACAAGAGTTTCTCTAGTTGCATTTTCTTTCTTTCTTTCTTTCTTTCTTTCTTTCTTTCTTTCTTTCTTTCTTTCTTTCTTTCTTTCTTTCTTTCTTTCTTTCTTCCTTTCTTTCTTCTTTGTTTCTTTCTTTGTTTCTTTCTTTGTTTCTTTGTTTCTTTCTTTGTTTCTTTGTTTCTTTGTTTCTTTCTTTCTTTCCTTCCTTCTCTCTCTCTCTCTCTCTCTCTCTCTCTCTCTCTCTCTCTTTCTTTCTTTTTTTGAATGCTGTTTATTGAAGGAGAGAGGAGGTCTTAAATACAGGCTTATAGCACAATGGGAGAACCCTGGAGGGCAGAAGTTCGATACTGATGTTTTGCAATCTTGCATCTAAGCTGTTAATGCCTATATGCAGGATACACAGACAAGGAACTTCCCTTAAGCATTCAGGAGGGTGGAACCCAGAAGGGAATTAGCATATGGAGGATATCAAGGTCAAGGTCAGCAAGCAAGGCAATAGTTACCCAAAATGGGAGCCAGGACCCTACAGGTTCCCCCTTTTACTAAAAATGAGCTTCTGACTTAGGTTGCTTGGGACGTCAGCAGGTCACCTTATCTGTCATGGAGACACCTGCCCAGGCCACACAGGCGCTCTGTCTTAGGTTGGTGAGCGCCCCCTAGGCATTACCTGTCTCTGAATACTCATCATACAGGCTCAATTGTTTGTGAGCTGCAGAGTTAACTGCTGCCAAAGATCTCAAAGTGGTGCTGGGCTTGCAATCTGTGTGTTTGACACAGAAAAGGCCAACAGAAGTCCTAACCCACCCATAGCCAGTAGGCTAAAGGCAACTGAGCCATTCCCTTCCACTACTACAGCTGCTACTGTTTCTGGGATTGCCATTTCATAATTGGTTACTACAGCTAGCACAATGGAGACCCTGGCAGCAAAAGTAGCTACCACAATTAGTAAATTTTTCATTCTATTGGGCATGATAAATTTAATTCAATAGTTTTATACATTTTGATTGGCTTTGAAAGTTATAAATTTGTAAACTCAAATTCCATTTGCTTTTGGGATACCATCTTACAAGGACTCCAATTTGCAGTAAAGCTCATTAAGGAAGGGAATGGCTTAGTTGTATTTTCTATCTCCCCTTCTCTACTTCTCCTGGGCTGCTTG
Organism: Peromyscus eremicus; assembly: GCF_949786415.1. Classification (NCBI taxonomy): domain Eukaryota; kingdom Metazoa; phylum Chordata; class Mammalia; order Rodentia; family Cricetidae; genus Peromyscus; species Peromyscus eremicus. The sequence goes on along the minus strand of NW_026734688.1, from coordinate 33,316 downwards.
ACTCTTGATGTATTCCTTGACCTCAACTGAGACTGCATCCCTGGAGGGACCTGAAGTTGGGGCAGCCTCTCTCCAGGTAGGCAAGGCTCTGGTTTTAGTTAGGTACAGAGCAGGCTCTGGATAGATTCTACTCACTTATTTATCAACAGCTGCTCCAATCCCCAGGAACTCTTTCTCTGATTCTCTGCCTTGAGAATCTGACAGGGTCCTTGGAGGTGAAGCTCACAGAAGTGTGGTGATTCCACAGGACACCCATCCAATGTCAAGAGTGTCTTACTCTCAACAATTCCTCCCTAACCTCCAACAATTCCTCAGTTGCCACCAAATTGTTCTTTGTAATTTATGGGTCTGGTGGTTTCTACTCAGCACCACCCATTTCAGCCGTGCCTCTGGATATGCCTTAGTCTGCAAAGTTTGGGTTGGCACTTTGCCTTGAAGTCTCCATTTCTTTTTCTTTTTTTAAAAATTTATTTTATTTAATTAACTTTTTTCATTTATTTTATGTACTGACCACAGTTTTCCCTCCCTCCTCTCCTCCTACCCCTCCCCACTCCCATTTACCTGTCTCCCCACCCACTCCTCCTCTGTCCCCATTCAGAAAAGGGCAGGCCTCCCATGGGCTTGCTCAATGCATGACACATCAAGTTGAGGTAGGATAAGCTCCTCCCCCTTTATCAAGCCTGGGTAAGGTAATCCAGTATGGGGAACAGGTTCCCAAAAGTCAGCTAAGCCCCAGGGACAGGTCCTGATCTCACTGCTAGGAGCCTTACAAACAGACCAAGCTACACAACTGTCACACACACATGCAGAGGGCCTAGGTAGGTCCCATGCAGCTCCCTAGCTGGTGAGCTCCCACAAACTCAGGTCAGCTGTCTGTGGGTTCCTTGTCATGACCTTGACACCTCTGGCTCCTACAATCCCTCCTCTCTTTCTTCAGGAGGTGACCTAGAGTTCGGTCTATTGCTTGGCTATTGGATCTCTGCATCTGCTTCCATCAGTTCCTGGATAAAGGTTTTCTAATGACAGTTAAGTAGTTACCAATCTGATTACAGTCGGTGACCAGTTCAGGAACCCTCTCCACTATTGCTAGGAGTCTTAGGTCATCCTTGTGGATTCCTGGGAGTTTCTCTGGCACTGCGTTTCTCCCTAACCCCATCAAGACTTCTCATCTCTTTTGTTATTTTCCCCCTCTGTCCTGCCTGCTACCTGCCTCTCACACCCAGCATGCCCAACACTCTCCCTCAAGTTCTCAATCCTCCCATCTCTGTCCCGAGTTTACCCAGGGATCGATCTTTTCTACTTTCCCTTCCCAGGGATATCCATGCATCCCTTTTTAGACTGTCTTCATTATCTAGCCTTTCTGGGGCTGTGGAGTGTAGGTTGGTTATCCTGTACTTTACCTCTAATATCCACTTATGAGTGAGGACATACCGTGTTTGTCTTTCTGGGTCTGGGTTACCTCATTCAGAATGATTTTTTTAAATTTCATCCATTTACCTGCAAATTTCATGAGGTCATTGTTTTTTACAGCTGAATAATACTCCATTGTGTAAAAGTATCACATTTTCTTTATCCATTCTTCAGTTGAGGGGCATCTAGGTTGTTTCCACATTCTGGCTATTAAAAATAAAGCTGCTATGAACATAGTTGAGCAAGTCTCCTTGTGATATTATTGAGCATCCTTTAGGTATGTGCATAAGATTGGTATAGCTGGGTCTCGAGATAGATTGGCTCCCATTTTTCTGAGAAACTGCCAAAGTGGCTGTACAAGTTTGTGTTCCCACCAGCAGTGGTGGAGTGTTCCCCTTGTTCCCCATGCTCTCCAACATAAGCTGTCATCAGTGTTTTTGATCTTAGCCATGCTGACAGGCATCTCAGAGTCATTTTGATTTGCATTTCTCTGATTACTAAGGATGTTAAACATTTCTTTAAGTGTATTTTGGCTATTTGAGATTCTTCTGTTGAGAAGTTTCTGCTTAGATCTGTACTCCATTACAGTCAGAAGATTTCTTCAGTCCTGCCTGGCCCTGCAGATGGGACAAATCTCTCCTACCCACATCCTGCAACTGCTTATAAAATAATCACTCAGAGGCTTATATTATTTACAAACTGTATGGTCTATGACAGGCCTCTTGCTAGCTAGCTCTTATATCTTAATTAACCCATTTCTGTTAATCTATGTTTTGCCATGTGTTCTGTGGCTTACTAGTCTGCTGGCATGTTGTTGTTCTTTTGGAGGCAGCTGGCATCTCTCTGTCTTTCCTTTCTCTTCCTGTCTATAGGCTTGCATTTCTGCCTGCCTCTAACATGCCTTGCCACAGGCCAATGCAGCTTTATTTACCAACCAATGAGAGCAACATAAATTCACAGCATACAGAAAGACACACACTTCCCATTTTTGTCTAATCAAAAAGGAAGGTTTTAACTTTAACATAGTAAAATTACATGTAACAAACAGTTAACAAGCAAGAATTACAGTTACAATATCTGGTATATTTATATTTGGCAAAATTAAGGAAAATATTCTATCTGCCCTATATTTATGAGTCCAAAGTTTCATATCTAATTTATCTTTTATCATAACCAAGGAAAATTATAATTATAATTATTTAGTCTTCAACTACATCAAAGACCTCAAAGGGATAAAAAAAAATCCCCAAGTAAACAGGAAGTGCATTGTGAGCAACTTCCAAAAATCTAGAATGACAGAGACAAATGGCTGCCTGGACAGTCATCCAAAGTTCCTCTGCCACGTTGCAGCATCCATTTTCAGCCTTTAGGCCTAGAGTCTCTCAGTTGCTTCTCTCTGTGTCCTGTAGAATATCTGTAGCAGGAAACTGAAAGACCATTTCACCTTGTTTTGGTAAATTCAGTGGTCATTTTTCCATGGGTCCTACATGTCCAGTCAATACAACATTTTGTCAAGCAGTACAGGCAAGAACAGTCTCTTGCCCAAATGGCCAGTTCTGCCAAGAAGATAAACTCCTGATGGAGTGTCTTCAATGCCCATCTTCCTCCTGAAGTAAATTGGTATTGCCAGGAGCAGATGTGTCTCACTGTCCAGAAAAGTCTAAGTTCTTAAAAGATTTAAAATGTCATATTCTGTAGGTCTTTGAAGTGTTTGAAGATTACCTACCTAATTGAAATATATCTATGTATACCTAGAAAACTTAACTAACATGACTGTAAGTTTGATTATCATAGATGACTAATCTGTGTTTGTTTATATGGTGGATTACACTGACAGATTTTCATATGTTGAAATACTTGCATTTCTTGGATGAAGCCTACTGGATCATGGTGGATGTTTTTTTTTTTTTTTTTTTTTTTTTTTTTTTTTTTTTTTTTTGGTTATTGTTCTTGGATTCAGTTTGCCCAGTATTTTATTGAGTATTTTTACATCAAAGTTCATGAGGGAGATTGGTTTGTAATTCTCTTTCTTTGTTGTGTCTTTAAGTAATTTGGGTATCAGGGTGACCATAGCCTCATAAAAAGAAATTGGCAATGTCCTTTTTGTTTCTGTTGTATGGAACAATTTGAGAAGTACTGGTATTATCTCTTCTTTGAAATTTTGGTAGAATTCTGCACTAACACCATTTGGCCCTGAGGTTTTTATGGTTGGGAGACTTTTGATGACTGCTTCTATTTCCTTAGGGGCTATGGATCATTTAAATTGTTAATATAGTCTTAATTTAAATTTGGTATGTGGTACCTATCAAGAAAATTGTCTATTTGTTTTAGATTTTCCAATTTTGTGGAGTACAGGTTTTTGAAGTATGACCTAATGATTCTCTTGATTTCCTCAGGGTCTGTTGCTATGGCCCCCTTTTCATTTCTGATTTTGTTAATTTGGATGTTCTCTCTCTCTGCCTTTTGGTTAGTTTGGATAAGGGTTTGTCTATGTTCTTGTTTTTCTCAAAGAACCAACTCTTTGTTTCATTGATTACTGAACACCCCACCCCCACCCCCCATACCTGCCCCGAGGAGATTTCTCCCAGAGTCCAGAAAAGATGTGTACAAGTGGCTGGTATTCTAATCTTAAGAATATCAAATGAATATATGCACACAGTTCTCTTTCTGTCCATTCACCTTATTATTCTATGTAAGCTAAATCTCTGAGCTCTCTGTTGTTCTTTCTTTGTTCTGCCCTAGTTCTCAAAATCTACAGCTTCTTTCAGCTCTCAGTCTTCACCCCTCTCTTGCCTGGCTTCTCAACATTTCTCACAGAAGACTCCTTGCAATCCTGAGAAAAGTTTCAAAACCCTCAAGGTCATAACAAGGTCCTAGAACAGACTATAAGGAGCAGAGCCATTACCATAGTAATGCAAGGTTCCAAGGTCTCAGAACCAAAGGGAGGGGGTGCAGTATCCAGTGTGAGAAACTCTGAGACATAGCATTTTTATCAGTAGACTTGGTGAGTAAAGAATTAGGAGGCTTTTCTTAGGGTGTTTTATGTTAGTAGCCTTGGTGAGACACCCGCGACTCTGAGTTTGTGCATAACTGTAGAGTTTTAAACTTATGATCTCCATATAAGGCCTTCAGTCTAGTTTGAACTTGCTGAAATAAAAGTGAGCTAAATGTGTGCAGTTTATGTTAGACTGAGGAGAGATTAGTATTTTCTGTGTTAGTCTGAGCAAAAGGAACAAAGCAGGCTTTAAGTGTCTACAGTCTCATGGGACAATGAATCTGGCTGTGAAGTATATCCTAGTATATTTTCTATATATCAAAATTATACAGCTAAATGAAAAGTCACCTTCCTGACCACCCACAGATATATGTGCCCATAAGATTGAGATGTAATCATGAGATTACATATATACATTTTATGAAAATGCATGGTAATGGGGAGATATCATAGCTGTTATTGCACAAGGAGTTTACAAGAAACAGCCAATATATTCAAAAGGCAACAACCCCACCATGCCTTGTGTGATGGCTTAATCCTCTTCCAGAATCCTTGATTCTGTTAGGTTGACCTTTTGAACAATAATTGTCACCTGCTGTACACTTCCATGGCTTTTGCTACCAGCAGCTCCCAATAACTGATTCTTTGTATTGTTCTCTTTGTTTCTATTTTGTTAATTTCAGCCCCGAGTTTGATTATTCCTTGCTGTCTACTCCTCCTGAGTGAATTTGCTTCTTTTTGTTCTAGAGCTTTCAAGTGTGCTGTTAAGTCACTGGTGTGAGATTTCTCCAAATTCTTTATGTGAGTATTTAGTGCTATGAACTTTCCTCTTAGCACTGCTTTCATAGTGTCCCATAAGTTTGTGTATATCATGTATTCATTTTCATTGAATTCTAGGAAGTCTTTAATTTCTTTCTTATTTCTTCCTTGACCCAGTGGTAATTCAGTTGAGAGTTGTTCAGTTTCCTTGAATTTGTAGGCTTTCTGTGGTTTGTGTTGTTGTTAAATTCTAACTTTAACTCATTGTGATCTGACAAGATATAGGGGTTTATTTTAATTTTTTTTTTGTATCTGTTGAGATTTGCTTTGTGGCCAAGTATGTGATCAACTTTACAGAAGGTTCCATGAAATGATGAAAAGAAGGTATATTATTGTGTGTTTGGGTGAAATGTTCTGTAGATGTCTGTTAAGTCCATTTGAGTCATAACATCTGTTAGCTCCCTTATTTCTCTGCTAAGTTTCTGTCTGGCAGACTTGCCCACTGGTAAGAGTTGGGTGTTGAAGTCTCCCACTATCAATGTGTAGGGTTTGATGTGTGACTTAAGCTTTAGTAATGTTTCTTTTACAAATATGGGTGCCTTTGTATTTGAAGCATAAATGTTCAGAATTGAGACTTCGTTCTGATTGATTTTTCCTGTAATGAATATGAAATGTCCTTTTCCGTCTCTTTTGACTACTTTTAGCTTGGTCTATTTTGTTTTGTTAGATCTTAGGTTAGCTATACCAGCTTGCTTCTTATGTCTATTTTATTGGAAAATCTTTTCCCAACTCTTTACTCTGAGAATTAGCCTGTCTTTGAAGTTTAGGTATGTTTCCTGCATGCAGGAGAAGGATGGATCCTGTTTTCATGTCCATTCTGTTAGCCTGTGTCTTTTTATAGGTGAATTGAGTTCATTGATATTAAGAGATATTAATGACCAATGATTGTTAATTCCTGTTATTTTTTGTTTTTGTTGGTGATGGTGGTAGTGTGTGTATGTTTCCCTTCTTCGAGATTTGCTGGTGTGAGATTATCTATTGCCTGTGTATTCATGGGTGCAGCTAACTTCCTTAGGTTGGAGTTTTCCTTCTTGTACTTCCTGTAGGACTAGATTTGTGGATAGATATTGTTCAAATCTGGTTTTGTCATGAAATATCTTGTTCTCTCTGTCTATGGTGATTGAAAGTTTTGCTGGGTATAGTAGTCTGGGCTGGCTTCTGTGGTGTCTTATTGTCTGCAGAACATCTGTTTAGGACTTTCTGGCTTTTAGGGTCTCCATTGAGAAGTTGGGTGTAATTCTAATAGGTCTGCCTTTATATGTTACTTGGCCTTTTTCCTTTGAAGCTCTTAATATTCTTTCTTTATTCTGTATGTTTAGTGGTTTGATTATTATGTGACTAGGGGACTTTTTTTCTGGTCAAGTTTATTTGGTGTTCTGTAAGCTTCTTATACCTTCATAGGCATGTCCTTCTCTAGGTTGGGAAAATTTTTGTCTAGGACTTTGTTGAATATATTTTCTGTGCCTTTGAGCTGGAATTTTCCCTCTATCCCTAGTATTCTGAGATTTGGTCTTTTCATGGTGTCTCAGATTTCCTGGATGTTTTGTGTTAAGGAGTTTTTAGATTTAACATTTTCTTTGACTGACAAATCTATTTCCTCTATTGTATCTTCAATACCTGAGATGCCCTCTTCCATCACTTGTATTCTGTTGGTGATGCTTACATCTCCAGTTCCTGTTTGCTTACCCACATTTTCCATTTCCAGAATTCCTTGTGTTTGTGTTTTGTTCATTGCCTCTATTTCAATTTTCAAGTCTTGAACTATTTCCTTCACCTGTTTGATTGTTTTTTCTTGACTTTCTTTAAGGGATTTATTAATTTCTTCCAATTTTTAAAAATCTTTTCCTCCATTTCTTTTTTTCCTATTTTTCTTTATTAAGAAATTTTCTTCTCACTCTACATACCACCCACAGATCCCACTTCCTCCCTCCTCCCATTTCCCAGCCCTCCCTTCCAAGCCACCCCACATCCCCACATCCCCCAAATCAAGATCTCCCATGGGGAGTCAGCAGAGCCTGGCACACTGAGCCTAGGCAGGTCCAAGCCCCTTCCCACTCTACCAAGGCTGCCCAAGGCACCACACCGCAGGTACCAGTTTCCCAAAAGCTTATTTGGGGAGCATCCAGGCAGGGGATCCGGATCCATCCCTGGTGCATGGGCAGGTTTTCCTCCATTTCTTTAAGGACATTTTTCATTTCCTTCTTAAGGACCTCTATCATCTTCATAAAGTTACTTTTAAGGTGGTTTTCTTCTACTTTATCTGCATTGAGGTGTTCAGATCTTGCTGTTGTAGGACGACTGGATTTTCTTGGTGCCATATTGCCCTTTATGTTGTTTATGTTTATGGCATTTACCCATCTGTTCTTCCAACTGGTGTAGGTGTTGCTTGTACCTGTAGGGGCTGCTGGGGTAAGTGTGGTTGGGCGGCAGAGTGGGTCTTGTGGAAACAGAGTTCAGTGGGTGGTATCGGTGGTGGTGCAGCCTGCCTGCCAGTCTCTTACCTGCTGGCTGGCTGCCGGGATCTTTAAGCCTCCATTTTTCTAGTTGGTCCAAAGAAAGTCATTAATGTTCAGTCTGCCTGGGTTCTCTGTGGAATGGAGTCTGTATCCAAGCTCTTCATACATTGTATCCAAAACTAGAAGTTTAATGAAATCTTTAGGACCTAGGCTCAAAACAGGTCAAAGTTTACTTTTATTCACATATTATTGTCTAAGTGTTACTGAAGAAACTGTGGTCCCCCATTAATAAGACAACTTAGGCAGCATGACCATTACCAAAACAATAAGAGCAGGTTCCACCTTGGGGCCTATGAGCTTCAAAGACATTGGCTTTTGACCAGGAGTCTAATACAAGACATGAAATTTCCTCTGGTGGAGCAGGCCTCCAATTCATTTGGAAGGGCTTAATTTTGTTCAAACACTTTTTCGACACTGTAATTTTAAATTATCTTTCTAGCTAGTGGGTTTCCAGAAGGCTTTTTATAGAGCCTTGGTTTTGGTTAACCCACCCACTACTCTTCCCCTATAGCCAATCCTCCTACCTGAAGAACCACTTAATCCTTTCACCTCCAGTATTCCCCACACTGTTGTCATTTCACATGTGTTCTACAACTCTTTCAGTTATTTTAAAGTTGAATTTTAAGATAATAGACTTTTCAGACCCCCTTCTGAGTTAGCCCTCCCCCTTATCCCCTGACTTCTCCTATACTCCTGTGCCCCTCCCTGCTTAGGCCTTCCAACCCTCATAGTCTAGCTCCTTACTTTAATTTTACCTAAATATACTCCTTCTATTAGCATGCCTGATCCCAAAGGCCCCTTTCTAGCCTCCTGGCTTACACTTATGCTTCCTGTTATACACACGGCCATAGACTTGGGATGCTCTCAGCCTTGGTCAGAGAAGTTTCTTTGTGTAGTGGGCAGCAGTCAATGGAGAGATATTTAATTGGTCAAAGTATTGAGAACAACAGAAATTGTGCTCAGCCATAAATGGGACATCTATATTGATCTCATTACCACCAAGGCCCAAGAAACATTGAGGAATAAGAGGCAGAAAGAATACAAGAGCCAGAGAATCTGGAAGGAATACTGTCTTCTGGACATGATATAGTTAATGCAATTATGACTCACAGCAGTGATCACCTGCACAAGACCTATCCAAGGTCAAGCCAGACAAAATTGCAGCATTAGTGGGGAAGTCCTCTGCAGGTCCCATCCCTACAGAAGAGTGGGTAACTGCTGGAGGAGGGAGGATTATCCTTTTCTGAAGCTGTGGCCACTTGTAGGTTTCCCATGCTTCAGTGTAAGACACCCCCCCCCCCGCAGGAAGCAATAACTTGACTTAGTGTGTTATTTAAAAAAAGACATGAAATTGGGAGGAAGACATGTTGGAGAAGATACAGAGGAAGTTGGAGGGAGAAAACAGGAGGAAATGCAATCAGAATTCACTATATACATGTTTGATGTTCTCAAAAATAAAATTAAAAGAATAGAAACAGACTCAGGAAAAAAAAAACTTGATGACAGTTTTATTAGTGTTTGAGAGAAAAACAGAGTGGGAAAGGTAGGAAATCCCAACAGGGAGAAAAGAGATGGAAAAGAAGAGAGAAAAACATGCCTTTTGCAACAGAGGTTGGCAAGCTACATGGTAGAAGGGGATGGTCCTTCAGAGAAAGAGTGAGAAAGCTCAGAGTATCATGGAAAACATACTCAGGCCCTACCCAATATCTGAAAGAAAACAACACAGGTAGAAAATGAAAAGTTACACTTTATGAATTAGAACTCAGAAAAGCAGATAGGCTTAGCATTGGCGGTTTGTAAGCTGCTGCACCAATGGATGCCCTTCTAGGACACATAAGCACATTATCTTATTAAGAGGATAATTATTCCTCCCACTACCTTAGCATATATTCAGGTGAATCTTCTTTTCATGGGGAGAGACTCATGGTTGGCTGACTGACTGCACCAGCTGGATTAACTCTTTAGGGAGGAGACAACAGTATGTAATATTCTAGTTTTTGGAGCAGATCAGAATGTCATGTTTTTCCCAGGGTTGGAGATAGAGTCAATTTTTAGATCAGGAGGACCAAGGAAGGACAAGTATGATGTTTTACTTTCTAGTGTTACCAGGGAGATGGGAGGTGTAACCCAAAGCTGACTGTGAGGGAGGATTCATCTCCAGTGGCTTCTAATGCAACTAATCCTTGTCTAGCTACTTACCATCTATTAGCAATCCAAATGGTCAATTGCAAACCAAAGGGTGAAATGTACACCTCTGTGTCACAGCTTTTGGTGAGAAGTGGGCATGGGGAGGGGCTTGAGACTACTTCAGTGAATGTCAGGGTAACCAGTATTTCATGGCTTCTTTCTTTATGGATTTTCAATCTTTCCATTACTTCAGTAAACTAGTTGTTGGATTAAACTCTCTATTTGAAGTTGCTAGAGTGTTTCTTTTTCTTCCTGAATTGGTTTTTACTGACACAATTCCACGTTCAAGAGTGCAGAAAAGAGCTATTATTTCTCAGCCTTCTTCAAAACCCTCTGAGTGGTGTCCCAGTTAATATGCTTTTATCTGAAGCCAAGAGAAATCCGAACAGTTTAATTCAAGTGCAAGAAAAGGGGTTGGGGTATGGAGGATGTACTTGAAGCATTGCACAGTAGCTCACAAACCTCTGCATGGAGGGGCTCCGTGGCACAGGGTTAGAGCTAGGGAACTTGGAAATAAAAATACTCACTGTGATGAGGGATACTGATTGTCAACTTGACAGGATCTAGAATCATCTAAAAGACAAACCTTTGACATGTGCATAAGGGAGTTTCCAGGTTGGGGAAATTGAGGTGGAAATACTCACCCTAAATGTGGATGGCTGCATGCCATGTTCTGGGGTCCATTACTAAATAAGAAGGAGAAAGCGAGCCGAGCCCAGCATTCATCTCTCTCTGCTTCCTGTGTGTGCAAATTACGGGCGACTGCCTCTTGTCACAGGTCTTTCCTGTCATGATACACTGTATCTTCGAACTCTGAGCTAAAAATAAATCCTTCCTTCCTTAATTTGCCTTTGTTAGGTGTGTTGTCACAAGGACCAGAAAAGTGACTGATACAGTTGGAAATAGCATGTAGGGTGTGGTAGGCATCTCATCTGTTTCTTTAGAGGTGTATTCTGTTTCCATAAACTGATATTCTCTGTTTCAGGAGTAGAAGCCTGTTTAAGATTCTGTCCTGAAACCCCAAATGATCCTTCGTGGTGGAAGAATCCTTGAGACAAAATCATTAAGTCAGTTTGAATTTTCTATTCTCAAAAGATAAATGGTTTGAGTGGAGTTCTCTCTCCTGATAGTCCTCTGTGGGCAGGGAAACAGAGGCCAGGCATCCCTTCCTGGCTGACAGAGTACTGAGGAGTAGAGACAGGGGAAAGGGACTCCTGGAGAGCTGAGCTCATTGTCTTGAGCATGAGCAGCTCTGCTTCCCTAGGAGAAATATGACAGCCAGACACTATTTCTTGTCACTGCTGAGGAGATGCTACTGAAGTTAGGTGGATAGAGTTCATAGATGCTGCTGACCCTGCCCATGTGCACTGACCAGCCTCCACCACAGAACATACAGCCTAGCCTCTTAATAGCACTGAGATGAGATCTGTGCTAATATGCTGGAAAGGACCAGTGGGTAGACCAGCCAGACACCATGGAGAGTGACATGTGTATGGGAGCACTCAAAGAAGAAAATAATTGATGCATTTAGTTAGTATGGGCATTTGCTTTATAAACTTCACATTTATTGGCTCATTGATTTGTGGTGTGTGTGTGTGTGTGTGTGTGTGTGTGTGTGTGTGTGTGTGTGTGTGATATGTTTGTGTGTGGAGGCCACAGCAGAACATCCAAGTCCTTCTCTGTTGCTCTTTACTACATTCTCTTCAAACAGAATCTCTCACTGAGCCTGGATCCCAGCTGGTAACCAGTGAACCTCAGTGATCCATCTGTCTCTACCCCTTAGAGTCCTGGGATTACAGATGAATGCACATCATGGCCATGTATAACTGATTTTTCATATGGGTGATGGGGATTTGAACTCACATCTTTGTGTGATCACAGCAAGCGTTCTTATCCACTCAGACATCTTTCAGCCCTCTCTAAATATATTAAGTGCTTCATCAGCACCTTTGCTTTTGTTCTCCATAATTCTGGAGAGCAAGTAATATCACCTCTGTCTCATGGAAACCAAACAAGAACAGGGCTCCTTCCCTCCAAAGCTCTTAACTGTAAGCCAGGAGGGTGACAGTGAAATTCTCTGTATCCTGTGGATCTGCCCTTGTCATCAGTTAAAGTACTTAGGATGCTATAAACAGCTTCTTAAGTGCTGAAGTTGTAAGTCTCACAAGTGACAGTAAATAATAACATCACTGTCACTAGCTGCTTGGAAGTGCTGAGAGATTGACAGGCAGATCACATTGTCTGTCACAGGCATTTGAATGTAACAAAAAGAGTGATTATGTAGGATGTTTGGAACAGGGCAAAGGGAATGGGAAACCTAGATGCAAGACCATTAAGCAACAAGTTCCCAGGACTGGGCTGTAGAGATGGCGTATGAGTTAGGAACATTTCCTGTTTTCTGAAGGACCTCAGTTTCATTTCCAGCATATTCCCACAAACTGCCTGTAACTCTAGCTCCAGGGGAACAAGCAGCCTCTTCTGGCCTACACTCATTCATGCACACATGTACATAGTCACACATAAATTAAAAAAAGATTCCCAGGATTGATATTCTTGCAGATTTCCTTTTCTGCCTCTAGGCTTGTGGTCTACCATCTGTCCTGTAGTGAGACCATTCTCATGCCATAAGACAGGGTAATGGGGCTGGGAGAGGGCCCAGTTAATAAAGTGACCATAGTGCATGCACAAGGACCCAAGTTCCATCCCCAGAACTCACATGTTGGCTCAAAGACAAGTAGATTCCTGCAGCTTGTTGGACACCTAGCCTAGCCCAGTTAGCAAGCTCCAGACTACTGAGAAGCCCTTTTTCCAAATGCAAGATGGATATCTCTGAGGAAAGACAACAAGGTTGCCCTCTGGCTTCTACACACATGCACTTCAGTGAGTATGCACACCCATGCATGCATATTCACATAGACAAGTGCACCTGCACACACTTGAACATGCATACACATTTCCATAAATGCACATGAGAGGGAGGGACGGAGGGAGAGAGAGAGAGAGAGAGAGAGAGAGAGAGAGAGAGAGAGAGAGAGAGAGAGAGAGAGGAGAGGTTCAATATTGTGCATATGTGACTTTGGCTAAACTTCTTAAACCCTTTGCTTAATTTTCTTACCTATCAGATAAGATGGGCATTCCAACCATTCCTGTTGATTAGATGAAATTGTCTGATAAGAATTGAGTGACCATTAACTTTCAGCAAATGTGCATTTATAATAAATAACTCACTGGCTGCACATGTACTTACTGAGTTCCCATTGTAAGAAAAATGGCCAATTTTCTACTCCTGACACTGAAATCAGGACAATGGCAAGAAGAAATGTTTCATGTCTCCTCTATGTTGGGCTCTGTTACAAAAGTTTTAGCTAGTACCATACCCATAACACACTGAGGCATGTAGTATCTGTCTGTCTATCTATCTATCTATCTATCTATCTATCTATCTATCTATCTACCTATCTTATGAAAAATGGAATATATTTTTGTTTTGCCATATTCTGAGAATATTATAATAAAATAGTATTTTCAGAGTCAAAATTTTTAGAATGAGTGACTGAAAACCATTTTTCTACTTTTCAGGCCCATCACAAAATGTCAAGTTTAAAGTCAAATCCACTTTGTTCAGATCCAGGTGTACAGTAGAGCCAGGTGTCCAGAACATCAGTTCCAGGGTCAGTGAACTAACTGCTGTCATAATCGGATTTGGCTTGTGGGATGTTTCTATGTGACCCTGAGCTAAGGATAGTGTTTGTGTTTTTCAGAGGCTTAACAACAACGAAGGTGCAGCACGGAACCATCTGTGGCCTCTGAAGTCTCAGCCATGTTGCTTGTCCAGAAAACGGTTGCTTTTCCCGGTGGTGCTGAGTCTGTGGCTTGCAGCCATGAGGCCAAGATCCTGTGCATCTGATTCTGCATTGAGCAACCTTAAAGTCTGGAAAAGGGATCCTCTGGTGCTATATTCCAGATTCTTTTCTTTCCAGCTTTTTCTTTACCATCATCAAAACTCATCCTTATTTCTCTTTCCATTGATTAGAAGAGTTTTTAATTTTTCATGAATTAAGGCAATGGTAATTTTTGCACCACTGGAATTGATTTGCTTTTCCCAAATACTTTTGCTTGTTCTTTCATAGTAATAAAATTCAACACTTGGATAGGCTTTTATACCAGCTTTCTGGCATGTTTGGGTATAAGCCTGACAGTGTACTTCACCAGGTTTCACTTTCCATTTGATCATCCTGGCCAGGATGTCAAACCCTAGAGCAAAATTCTGGCAAGATCTGCACCAAGGAGAATAGAAATCAACCACCCAGTGAGCCTTCTTTAGTAAAACATTTTTGTTGTTGTTGTTGAGAGTCTGGGGTGTTAAATCAGTGAGTAAAACCCAAGACTCCAGATTCTCAGGGAATAAACACCCCTATTCCAGCCATTGTAACTGTGATGTGGGTCATCTTTACTTGACTTTTGGGGATAAAATCATATCTCAGAGTATCATTGAACATTTCCTTAGGTATAAAAGGAATGATAGTGTCAGCAGTCCACACTGCCCACATTGATCAGTCCACTTAACATCCCAGCCATTCTTCTCTATTCTGTCATTAAGACCTGACAGGGATGACACCATGGAGACTAGAAATCAACCCTCAAGGCTTCATCATGTTTTCATTCTTTAACTAGTTCATTGACAGTGGTGGGTGTAAGAGAGACCACTGACAGGTTTTTAAAATCCTCTAGGAATTTAAGATCTGTTCAGTGCAGTGAAGTCCTTCTGCTGAAGACTGGGCTGGTTGATCCCAGTGTTGCTGTCTAAGCATGAATGTTGCATACATTCTGTAGAGTCCTTTGTGCACTGTACAATCTAATGCACCAGCGTTAAGCTGATCATAGAGAAGCATTTATGCTCTTTGTAACTTGGGCACTAGAGTTTGACATGATGGACAGATGGACACCAAATAGCAAAGAACTCAATAAAGCACGGTTACTTGTTACTATCAGGGAAGTTTAGAGGTCCAAGTGTGGTGATATGGGTTACCCAAAGTCACACAGCTAATGTAGCCAGGAGGATGCCCTCATGAAATCTGGCTGTAGATATCACAGTCCTCGAACCCATTAAACATGAACCCTCAAGGATATGCAGCAATGATTCACTTGAAATGCATGTGCCATGCTCATGGAAGGTTCTGGTGTTCCTGGTAATGTATGATGAACTTATGGGGCTCTAGGTACACTATTTGGCTCAATATCTGGGGACTCTCTGGCCAAGGGAAGCTGTAACAATCACAGAAGCAACCCAGGCTCAGATTTCAGCAGGGTGGGGGGATTCTTGGTGATGTGTGGGCAAATTAGTAGATACCAGGCTTGAGAATTGGTGTTTATGCCAGAGAGAAATGGATAGAGAGAGGAGAGAGAGAAAGAAGGAAATAAAGCAAAAAGGTGAGAGAAACAGAAGGATAGAGAGAAAGGAAGATAATGTGAATAGGAGAATAAATGAGAAACAAGAACAGAGAGGAAGAAGGAAAGAAGAAGAAGGAGAAAGAGAGAATGGAGAAAAAGAAACAAAAAGAAAGAGAAGAGACACACAGAGAGGTAAAGAAGGGAAGAGACAATGCATAAGAGAAAAACAGGAAGAGAGAAGCAGAAAGATAGAACAAGATGAGGAGAGAAAGTGGGAGAAACAGAAACAGATGAGAGAGGTAATGGGGAAGATAAAGGAGAGAAAGTAAAAGAGTGGGGATGAGATAGAAAGAGAGAGAAAGGGAAGAGAGAGAGTGAAGGAAAGAGGGACGAGGGGAATGAGAGGGAAAGAGATGAGAGTGAGTGAGAGAGAGAGAGAGAGAGAGAGAGAGAGAGAGAGAGAGAGAGAACAAGAACACCCTGTAGTGGGTAGTTGTCTGAACCATGCCGTGAAGCACCGCCCTAGTGAGGCAGCTGTAGCCGTTACATCTGCCTATGACCTTGAGGTACCTGCCCTGGGGTGTGGCCACCAGGGACTCATACGTCCTGGAATGCCCTATTGCTTGGCTATCTCATGGTTTTAGATGCTGGGATCTTGGACCAAGCTGTTCAACGTGGGACATAGCTCCACTTTCCTGGACCCTACGATAAATCTTCCATGGTTGTGCATTTACCCCCAAATAAATTCCTTTCGTTATTAAGCTGATTCTATGGATTGCTAGTGATTTAATCACATTAATACCCAGTGCTTTATCTTTTGGAATGCCAGTAAGTAACTTTTGGAAGACAGAGATTTTAGAAAGGTGAAGCAATTGAAAAAGAGGCATTTAGAGGAGGCACTAATCCAAGCAGAGCCGTGTCTTCCTAAGAGAGAAGCTGAAGAGTCCCAGATACACACATACAAAGAAAAATCCATAGCACAGAGACAGAAGGCAGCTGTTGGCTCAAGGAGAAGTTTCAGAAAGAATCAAAGGTGTTCATGCCTTGACCAATATTTTCACTTCACATTTGAGAGGCTAGAATATCTGCTATTGAGGATGGAGAGATGGCTCAGCAGTTAAGAACACTTGCTGCCCTTACAGAGGACTGGAGATTGGTTTCCAGCAGGTGACTCACAACTACCTATAACTCCAGTTACAGGGGATCTGGCACCCTCTTCTGGCCTCCTTGGGTATCTGCTTTCATGTGAGCACACACTCACAGACATAAACCATGCTGGTTATGTTTCTGTCAGCTTGACGTGAGCTAGGGTCAACTTGGAAGAGGGAACCCTAATTAGGAAAAATATCTTCATTAAAGTGGCCTATAGGCAAGTGTGAGGGGAGATTTTCTTGCTTGATATGGGAGGACCCATTCTACTTTGGGTGGTACCACTTCTGGGCTGGTAGTGCTGGGTTGTACAAGAAAGCAGATTAAAGAAGCCATGGGAAGCAAACCAGTAAGCTATGATTGTCCATGTTCTCTATCTCAGTTCCTGCCTTGGGTTGAGCCCTGACTTCCCTTCGTCATGGACTATAAGCTATAAAAGGAAATAAATCCTTTCTTTCTCAAGTTGCTTTTGGTCAGGGTGTACTTCACAGAAAGAAAGAGAAAGCCAGGATACACACATACACACCAATACAAATAAAATCTTTTAAAAACAGAAGTGTCCAACCTTGAAGTCACTCACTTTGCAGTTTTACTATGTAATTCTCAGCAGGCTAGTGTGACATCCATTCAAAGCAACATTTCAATAGCATGGCCTTACCTTGACACGGAACACAGTGGAGGGAGTCTGGAGTCTTCATTACCCTGCAATGACAGAGCAGCTGTGACCCAGGATGCTTCAAAGGCACAACCAGAGGAGACACAATGAGCTTAGGGCTCAGCAAGGGACATGCTGACAGCTGGTCACCCTGCAGTGCCAGTGTCTACTGCACCAAATGGAGCAGCCGAAGGCCCTCCAGAGGTTTGCGGCTTCCTAAGAAATGGTAACAGAAGAAAGCAGATCACAGGGCAGCAGGAAGAACAGGCTATGTCCAATAGGGTGGCACAAGCCAGGAAGAACTATGAATGTCACCTGTGTCTGTGGAGATTCTAAAATATCACACTTTGAAAATCTCTCTCTCTCTCTCTGCCTCCCCCGTCGTGTGTGTGTGTGTGTGTGTGTGTGTGTGTGTGTGTGTGTGTGTGTGCGCGCGCACGCATGCATGTGTGTCCATATGTATCATATATATGTGTAACACGAGTCTTAAAAGATCTTATTAATAAAATCAAACCTGGAGCCAGGTATTGGGGTGAATGCTGAAAGATCAGAGAGACGGAACAGGCCACAGCTATCTCACCTCCATAACTTCTCAGCTGATCCTGTTTCCTCAAACTGGAAGCTTCTGTGTACTCATCCGAATGGATCTCAGCTGAACTGCTGCTCAAAAGCCTGAATGCTTAACCAGGCTCTAGTACCTGATCTTCATGCCTTATATACCTTTCTGCTTCTTGCCATCACTTCCTGGGATTAAAGGCGTGTGTCACCATGTCTGGCTGTTTCCAGTGTGTCTTTGAACTCACAGAGATCCAGATGGATCTCTGCCTTTGGAATGCTAGGATTAAAAGTGTGTGTGCCACCATTTTCTGGCCTCTGAATCTAGTGGCTGTTCTGTTCTCTGACCCTGGATAAGTTTATTAGGGTGCACAATATTTTGGGGAACACAATATCACCACATACATGTGTGTGTATTCTTGCATGGTGCATATGGGGGTGGTACATGAGGTGAAAGTCAGAGGACAACCCTATGTATCGGTGGCAGCATGGCACCTTGTTTCAGAAGTCTTGTTTCTGCCACTGCGTTTGCCAGGCTGGCTGGCCCACAAGCTTTCAGCGATTCCCTGTCTCTGCCTCCCATCTTCCTGTGCCTGGCTTTATGTGGATTCTGGTGATCCATAATTGGCTTCTCACACTTATAAGGAAAATGTTCTACTTGCTGGGTTATCTCTCTAGCCCCCTAAAGTCTCTCAATATGGAGTTTTCAGGAATCTGAGGGCTTATGCATTGACAGTTCGTAAAAATGAACCAGAAAACTGAGCTGAGGTAGTCATATTAGCATCCCATGTGTGTCTGGAAGGGGGGCCAGGCTTGGGGTCTACACCCTGGACCCAGAGCAGGCACTGAAGGATGAACTAATGGAAAAAGCTGCAGAGATTTGGGTAAGAACAGAAAGAGAGGACTCAGGAGAGTAAGTTAAGAAGACACAATCACTTACCAGGGTGATTAAGGAAGTTCTAATTAAAAGGACTCTGTAATTAGAAGTGCCTTGGAGATGGTTTATCGAGAGAGAAATCTGAACTGTTAACAGAGCTGACCACAGGCAGGGATTCAATGGAGTGAATACCAAGTGCACTCATTGAAAGGCAAGTCATAGACTAGAGAAAAGAAAGAAAAGGAAATAAAATTGGAGGATTAAAAATAGCACTGATGGGGAGGGGATCCAAAAGTCCCATCCTTAGTTGAGGAACTCTTGGTAGCTGTGGCTGCTGAGGGAAAGAGCATTAGTTGGCTTTGTAGTTGTTGCTAATGACAGGTTGCTCACATCCCTGTGGGTGACCCCACACCCATGCACATACTTAGCTGACAAATATGGACTGAAAAGGAGATGCACTGTGAGGTTCTGAGAATAGCTGGAAGGAGGTAGGAGGTGGTAAATATAATCAGAATATATTGTACACATGTATGGAATTTTCAGTCAATAAAACATTAACAAAAGGAACAAAACCTTTAGAAGTAAGTTTAACAAAAAAATGAAAGGATTTTCATACTGAAAAAGTTCAGTTCTGCTGTTGTGTCTTAGCAAATGGTGACACTCTACCAAGAAAGGTGGAGTACAAAACTGTGAGCTTCCTTGTTTAAACAAAGAGAAGCCTTTTTGTCTGATGTTCTTTGACTACTAGAAGAGATGGAAGGCCTGTAGACTCATTGAATCCAGTCATGTCTTGAGACAGAATGCAGCTTGCTCACTGCCAACTCTGAGAGGGGAGAGGGTGAGATAACAGAGATGTATGCAGTGCATTTCCCATGAGAATCTAAGAGTCAGATGAGGTGTACAACCACTGCCTCCTAGAGAGAAAGAATTGATTATGTGATAGAGACCAGAGCATCCACCAACAGTCCTCAGTTTACCCAAAGAAAAAGAAAGGAGGTGAGGAGTGTCAATCATTCTAAACTGAATGTATTCTTAGGAAGCAAAAGAGCAAGTCAATCCTCCAGGGAAGAAGTCTTCCCCAAAGAGTAGCTGCTGCTCACAAGCATTTATTTATCTTATTAAAAAAATCTTGAGTTGGGTCTGGAATGCTGGCTCAGCAGTTTTTTGTTTTGTCATCTCTATCTATCTATCTATCTATCTATCTATCTATCTATCTATCTATCTATCTATCGGCAGGGTTTCTCTGTGTAACAGCTCTGGCTGTCCTGGAACTCCCTTTGTAGACCAGACAGGCCTTGAATTCACAGAGATTCGCCTGCTTCTGCCTCCCAAGTGCTGGGAATATAGGCATGAGCCACCACTGCCCAGCAATAGCTCAGCAGTTAAGAGTGCTTGCTGCTCTTGCAGAGAATTGGACAGGACCCACCTGTGGACGTAATTTTCTGTCCAGCCAGTTGGCCCCCAAATAATCACACAGAGACTTATTATTAACTATAAATGCTTGGCCAATAACCTAGGCTTGTTTCTAACTAGCTCTTATAACTTAAATTAACTCATTTCTATTAATTTACTTGCTGTCACGTGGCTTATGGTTTGTTACCTTATCTTGTACACATCCTGCTTCTTCTGCATCTGGCTGGTGCCTTCACCCTTCTTCATCACAGCAAGCTCTCTCTCCCAGTGAACAACTCCTAACTTGTTCCTGCCTAGCTATTGGACATTTAGCTCTTTATTACACCAACGATAGCAACACATCTTCACAAAGTACAAAAGATTGTTCCACAACACCTATCTGTGTTGGGTGGCTCACAACTACCTGTAACTCCAGATCCAGGGGATCTGACACCCTATTCTGGCTTCCACAGTCACATACCCACATATTTGTGCAAACATGTGTATGTACACACAATAATAGAATAAAATCGTAAAAAATAAAAACCTGAATAGCATTTCATCATGGAAGTATCTCATGCCTTTTAAAAATACTTACACTCTGATATATCACTGAGGTCACTGCTTCATATCTTGTCTTTCATGGTAGTAAGTGCTATAAACTGTGTAATTCCTGGGCTCGCCATGGTGGAAACATACCAGATACTACAATATTGAAGTAGGCCTATAACACTTAGTCAATATCCACTATATGAGCAGGGAACTCTCTGCCCAGGTCTCTCCTTTCTTCCCCTAGGACACGCCCTGACTGAAAGTCATTACTCAGCATAGCAAGGTCTCTGTTTCTAAGCTATGACTTTGCTCCAGCCTACCTTGTCCAATTCATTAAATATTCAGAATTTGTTCTGGTCTGGTTTGATAGCTTTGGTCATGATAAAACACTCTGACAGAAAAGCAGCATTGGGGAGGGAAGGATTTATTTGGCTTCCACTTCCAGGTCTATCATTTAGGGGAAGTTGGGAATTCAAGCATGAACTTGGGTCAGAAGCCATGAAAAAATGCTACTTGCTGGCTCTTTCTGGCTAAGGCTTAGCTATCCTTCTTAATATAGTCCAGGTCTGCCTTCCCAGGGAATGGTGCATTGAGCTATCTCATACCAATCAGGAATCAAGGCAATCCCTTACAAACATACCCATAATCTGATCTGGGCAGTCCCTCAATTGAAACTCACCTTTCAGGTGACAGAAGGCTGTGTCAAATTGACAGTTAAACCTAAATAGGCCACAGACCTTTTTTTGTTTTTTGTTTTTTTTTCCTCTCAAGTGTTCTATGTAGAGCCTTGTCTGCCATGATGAGTAACTCCTCAGGCAAGAACTCAATTCTGACATTGTAACACTTAGAGGAAGCCCTGGAATGGAAGAGGGTCAGAGAAGGCCATGCTCTTACTCTATACATCAGTCCTTAAAGTTTCCTCTGGCTTCACAGTGAAGTATCCAGTACTGGCCTAACCCTGTCTGTGTCTCTCTCTAGATTGATAGTACCTTTTAAATGATTTTTTCCCTCTGAGTCACTTTATTTTGGCTGTGTATGTGCGTTCGTGTGTGTGTGTGTGTGTGTGTGTGTGTGTGTGTGTGTGTGTGTGTATGTGGTGGGGATGCATTTACATGTTTATGTGTTTGAACGCCAGAGACCAATCTCAGTTTTCATTCTTGAGGTGCCATCCACTTGTTTTTGGAGATAGGGTCTCTTACTGGCCTGGAACATTGTCAAGTAGGCTAATGTGGCTAACCAGCAAGGCCCAGGGACCTGACTGCCAGCCCCTCCCCAGCACGGAGATTGCAAACACTTGCTATCATGCCTGGTTTTCAATGTAATTTTGGGGGGTTGACTTCAGTTCCTTATGCTTGCAAGGCAAGCACTTTACCACCAAGATATCTACACAGGCCATATCTCTTTTTCCATTTCTTTGGATTCCAGGCACAACAGATCTGCTTGAAAACTGTTTTTCTGTTCAAGAACTAAAACCCCCAGACAACAGAGAGCCTCACAGAACAGACAAGACAAGCAAAATCCCTGCCAAGTGGGCACAGTTGTCCTACGATAGCTAAGGAGTAGTAATCATTTCTCATGATAGGACCAATTGTCATACCAATTGTCTGGTAGACCTAGTGACACATGGTCTACCAGACGACAGCCTAATCATAGCTGTTTGCTGTACCAGCTACATACCCCGTGTCTTTGTTCTCCTCCTCTATAAAAACCTCAAAATTCCTGCCAGTCCCTGAAAGACAGGGCTGGAGTCACTGAGCCTTTTTCGCAATTCTTCATGTGGTCACCCTCACTGAACTCCATCTCTGCCCTTCACCACCACTCTGTCTGTGATTGACATTGGGACGGAACCTGAGCCTAGTCATTTGAAATTCTTTTTTTTTTTAAATGGTGTGTGTGTGTGTGTGTGTGTGTGTGTGTGTGTGTGTCCATCTGTGTGTGTGTGTGTGTGTGTGTGTGTCCATCCGTGTGTGTGTGTGTGTGTGTGTGTGTGTGTGTGTATGTGCCTGCAGAAACCAGAAGAGGGCTTTGAATCCCCTGGAGCTTGAGTTACAGGTGTTGTGAGCCATTAGCTGTGTGTGTGGAGAAGAAACCAGGGTGCTTTGCAAAAGCAGTAAATGCTCTTTACCTCGGAGCCCTTTACCACTCTCCAGCCCCTGTTGGAACTCTTGAATTGGGATTTTTGTGCCTAAAACTCCAGTAACCAAAATATAACTGAGAATTTTGGAGGAGGCAAGTATAAAGCAAAATTTAAACTCACAAAGACAAAAAATTGAAAAATAAATGAAGTTTGAGTTGCTGGTGTTCTACACAGCAGATCCCAAACTTTCTGACTCTGCAGACAAGCTCCCAGAATGGGACATGTTCGATGTGTGTATGTGTGTGTGTGTGTGTGTGTGTGTGTGTGTGTATGTGTGCCTGTGTGTGTATGTATGTATTGTGTATGTATGTATATATGTATGCATGTGTATGTATATATGTATGTAACTGTCTATCTATCTATCTATCTATCTATCTATCTATCTATCTATCTATCTATCTATCTCTTCTTTTTATTCTCATTCTTTTCTTCTCAGTGTCTCTGATTCTCTGAGAATCTTCTCTGAATCTCTGGTTCTTACTAGTCTGTTCCAGGCTTCCTAGTCTCTCTTGGTACAATAGGGAGCCATCCTCCAGCTTCAGCTCCTTGGCCCCCTCCACAGATACATTTGGTAAGGCTTTAGCTAAATAGTAAATAGAAATGTCACTGGAAATTCTGTACACAAGCAATGAATACATGCTAATCAAAAGTAAAAAAAAAAAAAGCACAAAATAAAATAAAATCCTTAAGTGTAAATCTAATAATATCAGAGACATTTCTATGATAAAAAGTACAGAAGACAGGGAGATTCTCAATGAAGATATAAATGAGGAGAAATATACTGTGTATGTATAGCGAAAAGTACAGTATGTTTAAGATGTAAGTTCTCACAAACTGGTCTGTAGATTCAATGCTATTCCAATTAAAACCCATTAGAATTGTTTCTGATATTAATAAGATAATTTTTATAATTTACATAAAAAGAGAAAGAGCCAATGATAACTAAAGTAATATTGAGAAGAAATAAAGTTAGAGGACACATATCCTCGACTCTAAGACTTAGGAGGGCTTTCAACTGTAATATAACCACATGATTCAAGACAGGGAAGTGGGGTAGGAAGACTGGGGAGACACATAAATGGAACTGAATAGAAAGTGCAGAAATAGACACTTAGAAATAGGGTCACATTGATTTTTGACAAAGGTTTAAAGGAAATTCAAGGGAGAAAGAAAGTTTTCTTTTTTTCCTTCCCAAGAAATTATATTGGAACAACCAGGGAAGCAGATATAGAGGAAAAACCCTAAGGCTATAATTCAGACCTGTGCAAAATTAATTCAAAATGGATTAGGAGTATAAATGAAAGTATAAAACTGTAAAACCTTTTGAATAAAACATAAGAGAAAAATCTTTGTGAACTTAGGTTAGGGAAAGAGTTCTGAGATAAAACCACCAAAATTATAACTCATAAAATAAAAACTGATAATTTTGACATCATTAAGGTAACACATTCTTGCTCTGCAAAGATAGTTGCTAAATGATGAGAAACATAAATTACTTAGAAACTAAAGGGGATGTGTGTTTTCCTTATCTGATTTAGCGAAATAATTTACAGAAAGAATGTGTGTGTGTGTGTGTGTGTGTGTGTGTGTGTATGCACATATGTGTATAAGTGTGCTAGCCTGAACACATGCTCCGTGCAGAGGCCAGAGGTCAAATTTAAGTATCTTTCTCTACTTCTCTCTTCTCTTCTTGTTGAGGTGGAGTCTCTCACTGACCCTGGAGTTTTCCGTTTCAGCTAGACTGGCTGGGTAGAGAGTTCCTAGGATCCACTCTCCCCTGCCTCCCAGCACTGGTGTTGCAGCTGTGTGCTACTACAGCTGGCACTTACATGGGCACTGAGGATCTGAATTCAGGTTCTGAAGCTTGCACAGGAAGCACTCCTTTATTAAATGGAGCCAACTCCCCAATCTCACTTCACTTTTTGAGACAGGGACTCTCAGTGAACCTCAAGCAAACTCATTTGGCTAGACTACCTGGATAATGACCCCCAGGGATCCCCTGAGTGGTTTTTTTTTTTGTTTTTTTTTTTTTGTTGTTTTTTGAGACAGAGTTTCTCTGTGTAGCTTTGCGCCTTTTCCTGGAACTCACTTGGTAGCCCAGGCTGGCCTGGAACTCACAGAGATCTGCCTGGCTCTGCCTCCCGAGTGCTGGGATTAAAGGTGTGCACCACCACCACCCGGCATCCCCTGAGTTTTGTCCTTTAACACTCATATTCTAGGCTTGTGCTGTATCCTGTTCTTTGTGTAGGTATTAGGAATTGAAATCAAGTCCTCCTGTTTGTATGGCAAGAATATTAACCACTGATCCCTCTCCCCAACCCCAAAAAGAGTGTTTTGAAATGTTAGCAATTAAAAATAAAATCAAACACAAATCTACATGTTGTTGGCTATGAAACAATTTAAATTGCAAGATAACAATTAAAATGTAGAAAGTGATGTAAAGAAAATAGCAAGAATAAAAGATAGGTCAAATTAGTTAGGCACTCCCCATTTAAACTAATGTCTTATACTCAATGAGAATAACATTCTGGAAACATGCTAGATGATTAAAATATACAGTTAAATGAAAAAAGGCAATTATAAAAACAAATACATTAAATCATATTTCCTTATTTTAAGAAGGTTAACATTAACGTCCAGGGGCATGTCAGAAAAATAAATTACCCAGCCTTCCAGGATGACTTTTGGGTTCTGGGATTTGAAGTATGTAGATTCTTTCTTAATTGTGTTTTGTTCTATGTTGCTAGAGTTTTCCTGACTGGCCCACGGTCAGGACAAATCTCTTTCACCCACCAGTCCCACAGATGCTCAGACCCGACCAAGTAAACACAGAGACTTATACTGGTTACAAACTGTATGGCCGTGGCAGGCTTCTTGCTAACTGTTCTTACAGCTTAAATTAATCCATTTCTATAAATCTATACCTTGCCACGTGACTTGTGGCTTATCAGGATCTTCACATGTGGCTTGTCATGGTGGCGGCTGGCAGTGTCTCCCTCACCCAGCTTCCTGTTCTCTCAATTCTCCTCTGTTAGTCCCGCCTATACTTCCTGCCTGGTCACTGGCCAATCAGTGATTTATTTATTGACCAATCAGCAACACATTTGACATACAGACCATCCCACAGCAGTTCTATATTCAATTCTTTGTACTTGAGTTATCTTATCACAAAGAAGATTGAAGTACATGCATATATTTTAGGAAGTTTCTACAGCAGTAAGTCTTCACATGGCTTTATCAAGAGGACTTTAGTAATAGTTATCTCTCCCTATTCCCTCTTCTCTTCTCCCAACTTGATACCACATGCTAGCAAGAAGAAGCCCTCCAGTACCAGGAATTGGTTACCTCTTTTTGAATTGTTAGCTTGTGGGTTTCCCTAGATTCCCAAGCATTGCAGGCTATTGCCAATACTCTTGGTGATCCTTCAGAAACCTACAGGAAGACTGTATTGCTAATACACTTGAATCACAACATGGAGAAATCAAGCCCATACTCATTTGGAATCTTCATCCATACTGACTAACTTTTATAATGTTAGAAGATGCTATATGCATTACTGGAGGAGAAGGCCCAACATCAACTGAATTCATCTCTGAACTCTGGGAGCTGCAATAATAATTGATCTGACAAGATATGCCCACTGGCACAATAGTCACACAATTGTTATGGGAGTAACCAACTGACCTGGAATAACAGATTGTTCTTCAGTGATATGTTTCTGAGAGGATCAGAAAGAAATAAAGAAGACAGGAAACCTGGTGTCAGGAGGTCTTGGGCAAGCTATGCCTTATGCCAAGGAAGTTTATTAAGAAATATAGCATCTTTTATACTATTTGTATGGGAAGACTGGGACAGAGTCAGTGAAAAGACAAATAATGTTGGCAAAGAAAGCATGGGGTACTTCATACACAGCTGCCTTAGGACTGGTAACCAAACCCAGGGGAAGAGCTGAGTTCCCAGGAACTACAACCATAACTTTTTTGAGACCCTGACCCTAGCCCCAGAATGGACATTGCCAAGTCTGCCCTTGGGCAAGGACAACACAGAACTAATGTCCCCCTTGTCCTTTCATCAGGGCTTCTGAGAAAGCCTTGGATCAGTCTGGTTCCCAACAACCATCTATTTTCTAAGGCCTTCTCTGTGAGCCAGATCCCATACCTTGTGCTGTTAACAGGGCCAAGAACTTGTGACCAGATAGGTCATAGGTCCTAGAAGAGGACATAGTACTATTACTTTTGCTAAATGAACATACAAATAAAAGGACTCCTAATGACTTATTGCTGTACCTATAGGTCAATGCATCCCTCAACCCTTACCAGAGAATCTTGCAATATGTGGCAATTAATAGAGAATACTCAACTTCTGCATTTTCAGAGAATAAGACACCATGGAGTGTTCAGCCCTACATGGCATGTATATACCATATATGTCCCTTCGAAGCTCAAGTTTCTTTATGGGAGAGGAGGTGGAAAGATAAAAGTGAGAGGTAGTGGAAAACTTCAAGAAACAGTGTTTTCTAGACACAAAAGGGCAGTTGCCCATATAAGCTCACATTGATTCTAAAAGCATGCCCAAGACATGCATGCTCAAGCCAGGCAACATCCCAGCATTTATGGGAGTTTGGTATAAATTTCTAATTATAGTTAAAGAGCAATTTGGAATTTGATAGCTGCTGAGATAGAAAAAGTCAGTTTGCTTTAGTAGTATAATTCCCTGTGGGTCAACCACACTCCAGAGGAGACTCCATTCCTAAGAGTGGTTGCATAGCACAAACAGGATTTGATGGGTTAAAAAAAAGTTAAAATAAAAAAAAAGCAACTCCCAAAGTAGGGTGGTTTGGTAGGTAAGGGTAGAAAATGTGGAGATGGGAGACATTGGGGGTGAAGATGACCAAAACATGTATGACATTCTCAAAAAATTAATGAAAATGTTATTTTTAAAAAAGAAGCCTAAATTATAGGGAAAACAAAGCATTTTTAATGCCATAAAAAATCCATGAGGGGACTGAAGAGATAGCCCAGTAGTTAAGAGTGCTTGGTGATCTTCCAGAGGACTTGATTTCAGTTCCTAGCACCCATGTTGAGCAGATCACAAAGAACCTGTAACTGCAGCTCCAGATGATTCGATAACCCATTCTGGCCTCCCAGGTCCCTGCACATATGTGACACACAGACACAGACACACACACACACACACACACACACACAGACACAGACACACACACAGACACAGACACAGACACACACACACACACACACACACAGACACACACACACAGACACAGACACAGACACACACACAGACACAGACATAGACACAGACACAGACACACACACACACACACACACACACAGAGACACACACACACAGACACAGACACAGACACTCACAGAGACACAGACACACACACACACACACACACACAGACACACACACAGACACACACACAGACACAGACACACACAGACACACACACACACACACACACACACACAGACACACACACACAGACACACACACACACACACACAGACACACACACACACACACACACAGACACAGACACAGACACAGACACACACACACACACACACAGACACAGACACAGACACAGACACAGACACACACACACACACACACACACACACACAGACACAGACACAGACACACACACACACACACACACAGACACTCACAGAGACACAGACACACACACACACACACACAGACACACACACAGACACACACACACACACAGACACACACACACACAGACACACACACAGACACACACACAGACACAGACACAGACACACACACACACACACACACACAGACACAGACACAGACACATACACACACACACACAGACACACACACACACACACACACAGACACAGACACAGACACACACACACACACACACACACACACACACAGACACAGACACAGACACAGACACAGACACACACACACACACACACACACACACACAGACACAGACACAGACACACACACACACACACACACAGACACTCACAGAGACACAGACACACACACACACACACACACAGACACACACACAGACACACACACACACACACACAGAAACAGACACTCACACAGACACAGACACACACACACACACACACACACACACACATAAAAAATACAAAAAAGGAATTCATGCAATCATAGTAATAAAATATGCTTTAAGTAAGAAAAAGAAACAACATGAAAGAACTGAGTGTTAGAAGAAAAAATATAATCAGATTTAAAAAGCAGAATAGATTACAATGGATGAAGTTTTAAGTTTGACTGTATTATTTAAGAGCCAAATAACTGTAGATAAGTTGCTTAAATGATTATAACCTTAGTCTCATATATAATAAAATGGCTGGAGCCTTCTCTCAGGGTAATTAAATGAAAAATTGTATTAACATAACTTGAAAGTTTTCTCAGTGCAGTAAATGCTTCTAAAAATCTCAAGTGGGTTAGTTAGTTTCTATGACAGAGTACTCTGACCAAAAAAAATATAAACAACTAGAGGAGAAATGTTTCATTAATAAAAATGGACAGAGTCAGAGGGCACAGTCGTGATGGGGAGGGCATTGCAGCAGGAGTATGAAGCTAGCCTGGCAGTCAGGGAATAGACTGATCACCTTTCACTCCATTGACACTCAGGAAGCAGAGAGTGAACACGGAAGTGTGACCAGGCTAAAAATCCTCAAAATCTGCGCTGGAGAGACAGCTCAGCTGTTAAGAGTACACACTCCTGTTAGAGAATATCTGAGTTCATCATGGTGCTACCACATCAGGTAGCTCAGAACATCCTTAACTCCAGCTCCAGGGGATCTGATGCCTCTGACCTCCATGGACCCTGACACTCACATGTATAGAGCTACACATAGACTCTACCGACAAAGTAGAAAAATAGTACGATAAAATTTAAAAAAAAACAAAACAAGTAGTAGTCAGTCTTGAAATCATGTTCATACAAGCAACACTAACTGGAACCAGCAGGTTGTTTCTGCACACATATATGTAACAGTCTTATACACACTAAAACATATTTAAAACAAATGACACAAACTAATAAAAACACAAATGCCAAAGTTCCCTGCACTTATATCACTTGCAATCTCTAGCCTTGAAGCTCAATGTTGTGAGGGAATCAAGGACATGTCTAGGTGCTCGTTAGAAAGTCAAAGTCTTGCCGGGCAGTGGTGGTGCACGCCTTTAATCCCAGCACCTGGGAGGCAGAGGCAGGTGGATATCTATGAGTTCCAGGCCAGCCTGGGCTACATAGTGAGTTCCAGGAAAGGCTCCAAAGCTACACAGAGAAACCCTGTGTCAAAAAAACCAAAACCAAAACAAAACAAGAAAGTCAAAGTCTTGGCCTTCCTAGACCTACTGAACAAAAATGCATATGGGAAACATACTAGATTCATATGGTCATTAAACAATTTCATACCAATCAAGAATAACATCTTGTGTTTTACTAGTCTGCTGAGAAGCATTTGGACTGCCAGTCATTTGTGAAAATTGAGGCATTTTATAAGGACATAGGACTGGTATGATAGCTATCCCACCTCCGGTTAGAATGACTAGGACTATACATTTCAATCTCAAATTTAAGTAGAAGTTAATATGTAGCTAAAAGTCTTCCTGTGCCCACCTGACTCCCATGGCCTCATGGTTCCACAGCCGCTCAGACCCAAATGAATACACAGAGGCTTATATTAATTACGAACTGTATGTCCTATTGGCTCAGGTTTCTTGCTAGCTAGATCTTACATCTTAAATTAACCCATTTCTATACATCTATACTTTGCCACATGGCTTGTGGCTTACCAGTATCTTTACATCTTGCTTCTCATTGTGGCAGATGGCAGTGCCTCTCTCTTCTGCCTTTCTCCTTCCTCCTCTCTAGTTAGAATATCCCACCTAACCCTATTATGCCTCACCATTGGCCAAACAGCTTTATTTATCAACCAATCAGAGCAACATATTTTCACAGCATACAAAAAGACACTCCCATCAGTAATGAATGTGACATTATTCAATATGACTACCAAATATGCCCACACATACCCAAAACATCTGAAAAAGAGCCAATTATCATTAACTATGAAATATTTCAGAAAACAGTGATAGCTTATACCTGTAATCCCAGCATTTGGAGACTGAGGCAGGAGGATCACTGTAGGTTCAAGGCCATCTTGTGCTACCAAGCAACTTTCAGGAGAGCCTGGATGACATAGTAAGACATTGTCTCAAATATATGAATAAATAGATGCCTATTGAAGTGGATACATTCTGGAAGATAGAAAAGTATGAAGTACCAGGGACCCATCTCCTCACAGAGACAATTACATTGGTCAGATCTATTTGTTGCAAACAGTTTGGATTCTGAAATCTATTTACTGAAGGTTCATAACTTTTATGAGAAAGTTGTTTAGGTAAATCATGATCAATTTCAGTTTCCATCAGCTACCCACATGTTAGCCCTCAGCCTACGACAGGTATCTGCACATATATTCTGGAAAAAGATGGTTAAAGGTTACAGGAGGAAGTGTGAACAAATAGGAGTTTGCCTTCCAAGTATCAGGGATCTAGCATCTTGAGAACTTGTTGCTACATCATATCCTAGAGGCACAAAGAAGCCGGAGGCCCCACTGTTGTGGCATCTCCCACACATGTACAAACTACTCTCTAATTGGATGACGTTTCTTACATGGTTTTACTTTACATGTGGCTCTCCTTCATTTTTCTCTTTGTCTGTTTTGAGGGCTCTCAAAGACTAGGCTATTCCAATGTAGCTGCATATACACGGAGAGTTAGAGATTGGTACTCATGCTGAAGGGAAGGAATGGACTTGGGGAGACCAGAGAAGACCTCAGTTTACAACTCAAGCTGATTCTTGGCATAGAAACAGCCTATAAAAACAATGAACAAAAATAAAAATAATAGTAGCAAGCTCTAAAGAAGAGGAAAATGTAACTTTTGTGAGTTACAATAAAGTTAGATTCAAATGTCCTGCTCTTATTCACAATAAAAAATAATCAAGTACAAGAGAAAAAAATCACCTCTTAGAATGACCCTATGACCTATCTGATAGATAGAGATTTAAAGACTTTTAATTATTTTTTCAGGTTGGTGAAGTGTCAGGGTCCCTGAGGAGGCCAGGAGCTGCCATTGATGAAAGCACAGTCCAAGGTTGTGAAGATCCTCGGGTAGGAGTTTGAGATGCCAGGACTGTAGGATGACTACCAAGAACAGCAGGCGTGGCGTGGAACTGGCCTGACTTTAGCAGACAGTCTGTGTGTGCTATTGATGGCAGAGCCAGAGAGATGGAGCTGCACAAGCTCCTTTGAAGCCTACACGATCGTGAGTAAGTTACTGATATATTTGAGCTACCCAGCTGGACTTCGGTTTTGCTTAAGTGTGTTTGTTTTTGTATCTCAGTTCTCTCTTGAAACAAGAAATCATTTAACTTGCTGTTGATTTCATAGAAGCCCACAGTTAAGAAACTCTGGATATTTTAAACATACTTTGGAATTTTCAAGTGTTCACATTTTTTTTTAAAAAAACTGTGTGCTGTTTAAAGTTGTATGATGTTGTATTTTGAAATATCATTATGAAGTCTTAGGGTTCAAAAAAACCAAAGGAATGCTTATAGTTCAATAATGTTGTGTTTCTGTGTCAATCCAACAGAGGTCAATTGTTTTTTTTGTTGTTGTTGTTTTGTTTTGTTTTTGTTTTTGTTTTTTGAAACAGGGTTTCTCTGTGTAGCTTTGGAGCCTGTCCTGGAACTCACAATTGTACCAGTTAGTTTTTGTTAATCTGACACAAACTAGAGTCACCTGGGAAAAGGCAACCTTAACTGAAGAGTTGCCTCCATTGTATTGCTCTTTGGACATGTCTGTTGGGCAGTTTTAATTTAAATGTTTAGTATGGTAGGGCCCAGCTACTGTGGGTAGTGTTACCCTTGGGCAGGTGATTTTGGGTTGTACAAGAAAGTAAGTTGAGCAAGGCAAGGAAGGCAAGGCAATAAGCAGCATTCTTCTGTTGTTTCTGCTTCAGTTCCCGCCTTCACTTCCTTCAATGAGGAACTGTAACTGTTAGTCAAACAAACCCACTCTTCTCAAAGTTGCTTTTTGGTACAGAAGCAATCTGAGGAAGGGGTTTATTTCATCATACTTGCTATAGTCTGTCATCAAGGGACAGCAGGGCAGGAACTCAAGGCAGGAACTGAAACAGAAATCATAGAAGGACAATGCTTGTTGGCTTGTTTCCTGTCTTTCTCAGCTACCTTTCTTATATAGTCCAGACCTACTGGCCCAGGGATATCACTGTTCATGGTGGCATGGGCTCTCCTATACCAATTAGCAATCAAAAGGTGCTGCACACACGTGCTTGTGGGCCAGTCTGACAGTGGCAGTTCATCAGTTGAGATTCCTTTCTTCCCAGGTGACTTAGGTTTGAGTAAGGTTGACAACTGGAGCTAACTATGATGTCTTTGTTAGAGTTTCTACTGCTGTGAAGACACATCATGACCATGGCAACTCTTATAAAGGAAATCATTTCTTTGGGTGGCTTAGAATTTCAGAGACTCAATCCATTATCATCATGGTGGGATATGGCGGCATGTAGGTAGACATGGTGCTAGAGCTGAGAG